>NW_017732935.1:139997-140848 GCF_001890085.2 Hipposideros armiger | reverse complement strand
TTAGAAGAGGAGGCAGCAAAATATAATCAGAACAATCCATGGGCCTTTCCTGTTAACGGAAGGGAAGACAAGGGCACAGGCCCCCCAAAATATTCAATTGAGGTTGAAAAATGTATAAGATCCAAACCGTCTCTAAAATATCCTGTAACCGATGGGCTCCCTCTGCCACCGCCACAGGCCCAGAGTGCCGGGGGCCCTTTAAATAATTCTCTGGCAGCCACACTTCCTCCTCCTCTGTATTCAAATATAAACAGCCTCAACTTAATGTTGAGGCAACTAAAGAGAAAAAAAAAAGAGGCACTTTTAAAAACCCAGACGGTAGCCCCCGCCACACACACACACTCCTTATTGCAGCCTCCTAAAGTTATAAGGACAAGGATAAGATCTCAGGTCCTCTCTACAATTGTTAATAATTCTGTATATATATGTAGTCTCTGAGGTCTGTGCTTGTCTGTGTTTTGTATGTATTATGGTGTTTTTACCTCCAGATGGTATTATTAATTTATAATATTTGATTAGCTAAAAATAAAGAAATAAACTCTTTGTTAATTAAGATAATAAAAATTAACTGAACTACTTCTCAGGACTACATAATTTAAATAAATAAATAAATAAATTTAACTAAGGCTAATTTCTTAGTTTTACCAAGTTATATAAAATAATAGAAGTTATTAAATATTTTAATAGGTATTTTAAAATAACAAAATACCAAAATATCAATTATTAAATAGGTCTAAATTTGTCTATTTCTGGCTTCTTATCACAGAGACATTAAGGGATAAATTAAGATCTATTAATATGTCATATATTATATCACAAAAGCTTATGCTTTTCAAGGTTATAAAAAATAT
>NW_017732935.1:134761-135937 GCF_001890085.2 Hipposideros armiger | reverse complement strand
TCTAATCCGGCCTTGTGTCTCGCCAGCCACCGCCGCCTCCTCCTTTCCACCCGAGCCCGCCTCCAGTACAGCACCCCAGACCGCTGACACCCTCCCCGTCTCCTCCGTTCGGGATTGAGCCTCTTCTTCAGCTACTCAGCACCCTCACACTCCACGATCCTTATGTTTTTTCTTATAGTTACTCGTCAAAGCATTTTTAGTATAACTCATAGTAATTCTCTGTTCAATGTTCCATGTTCAAAATGTGTTATCAGCCTTTTTCGCAATGAGTTTGCCGCCAGAACACAGGCGTAGTGAAAACCACCGCTAAATCTAACCCAAAATGGGAAAGGAAAAGACACACATCAACATCGTTGTCATCGGACACGTAGATTCCGGCAAGTCTACCACTGCTGGTCATCTGATATACAAATGTGGTGGAATTGACAAAAGAACCACTGAAAAATTTGAGAAGGAGGCTGCTGAGATAGGAAAAGGCTCCTTCAAGTATGCATGGGTCTTGGATAAACTGAAAGCTGAACGTGAGCGTGGGATCACCACTGATATCTCCCTGTAGAAATTTGAGACCAGCCAGTATTATGTGACCATCATTGACGCCCCAGGACACAGAGACTTTATCAAAAACATGATTACAGGCACATCTCAGGTTGATTGTGTTGTCCTGATTGTGGCTGCTGGTGTTGGTGAATTTGAAGCAGGTATCTCCAAGAATGGGCAGACCCGTGAGCATGCCCTTCTGGCTTACACATTGGGTGTGAAACAATTAATTGCTGGTGTCAACAAAATGGATTCCACTGAGCTGCCTTACAGCCAGAAGAGATACGAGGACATCGTTAAGGAAGTCAGCAACTACATTAAAAAAACTGGCTACAACCCTGACACAGTAGCATTTGTGCCAGTTTCTGGTTTGGAATGGTGACAACATGCTGGAGCCAAGTGCTAACATGCCTTGGTTCAAGGGATGGAAAGTCACCCGTAAAGATGGCAGTGCCAGTGGAACCACGCTGCTTGAAGCTCTGGATTGCATCCTGCCACCAACTCGTCCAACTGACAAACCTTTGCGCCTGCCCCTCCAGCAGGATGTCTACAAAATTGGTGGTATTGGTACTGTCCCTGTGGGCCATGTGGAGACTGGTGTTCTCAAACCCGGCATGGTAGTCACCTTTGCTCCAGTCA
>NW_017732935.1:123478-128361 GCF_001890085.2 Hipposideros armiger | reverse complement strand
AGACTGAAGAACAAAACGACAGCAACTTGCCTGTTCCCATCCCCCCAATTCCCCAATAAAAATCTTTAAAAAAAAATTAAATTACAGTTGACATAAATATTATAAAAAAATAAAAAGAAAATCAATTAATTAATTAAATATATTTGACCAAACTGAAATTTATTATGCTGTCAGAACTGGCATAAAGATAGAAATTCATCCTTTGACACCAATTCTACTTATTTGATAATCTGTATTTCCTTAAAATAAACAAGTCTACCATTACAAACTATCTATTAAAACTATATATATTTGGTTTTAATACCGGATGGTATTCTGATGAGACCCGCTCGTCAACCGAAGCTACCCGAGTGGACTGGGTGGGAGATTACAAAAGAAAGACACAGACAAAAGCTGGGATCAGGAGGTCCACTGACCGCTGATGGCGGAGCAATGGCCTCTTTAATTTTTTGCACAATGCTAATATAGCAGTAAGCTGCTGCAGAGAGCAGGACACTGTTCTTCCATTATATTTTCTTTGTAATTTATAAAGGTTTGCTCTTATAATGTATTATTTCTAATTTTTTGAAGATCACTTGTAATTGCAAATATTCAGGATATAAAAGCATAGGAAATAAAAATTTTAAATAACTTTATCTAAATTTAACATTATGTGTATAGTAAATATTAATTTTTCCATAGATTAACTAGACATTAAAAAATGTATACAATATTATTGATTCAGGTGAAGTCCTTTTTATACAATTTTGGACACTTTCCTTTGTATTCCTTCTGACACTGTTTAGAATTTGTACTACTACTCTGGATATTTTAAAACTTTTCTTTCATAAGTGTGCCCATACATTTTTTGGTTATAAAAATGTGCGCCTAATAATTTTACCAGTCTTTATTTTGTCCCTTGGCTTTATGTTTTTAATGTTATACATATTCATATACAAAACATAATTAATTTAATCAAGAATGTATTCTATCACACTAAAATATTATATTTCTTAACTCTCCAATTTATAGATACTTAGTTTTTGTCCCCCAGTATCGATCTCTTTCTATCGATGCTGCAATATGTGCCACTGGGATGTGAATATTTTACTAGGGGATATACATGCCCATAAGTGCTAAGGAGTCTTCTTTGCAATGTCCTTCTTTAAAGATTACCACTTGAAAATTACATCGACATCACAACCTTTTGAAATCTAGGAAACGTACAGAAAACACAGTTGACAGTTGATATATTTTGGGGGAGAGAATAACAGATTTTTTATGGAGCAGGAATGAGAGCACCTTTAAATATTTGAGGACTGATTCTACTCAAGTGGGAATAAATTTGTTTTATTAAACTACAGACGATAGAACCAGTTGAGCACTCTAACAATAGATTTATCTATAATGTTAAGTAGTGGGGTTCTTATGATTGGAGGTAAGCACCCTAAGGCTTTGATGATTTGTAAGATTGTGTGATTGTTATGTGTGCGNCTTAATATGTTAGGACAGATAAGCAAAGAGTAACTTTGTTGGTGTGTAAGCTAGTTTACAAAGGCCAAATTCTGTAATATTAAAAGTCCACATGTTGCATATAAAATTTTGTATAGTTAAAATCAATATTGAGTAAATTTGTTATGTCACATTTTAGTTTTCCAGTTACTTGAATGTGAATTCTCACATTTACAAATACTGAGATAGTTCAAAGAACCTAAAATAAGGCTTATGTCATACTGAACACTGTCTTGCTACAGTTAAATGTATACAGATTATAGGAAAAAGAAATGATACTGGAAGTTGAAAAAAATGTGTTATCAGTTCCTGAGTATTCCCTGCCACAAATCTTGTAGCATTGCTTATTGTACAACAACCCCCCTAGTTGCTCATACCGGTTAAACTAGATTCTCCTTGGTATGCAGACCCAGGAATGCAAGTTCTTCAGACAGTTACTAATTCTCTAGTCAGATCTAAACATGTAGTTGCAGGAATCATTCTAGGAATTACTGCTTTAATAGCTATTATAGGCTCCTTTGCTGCTTCCACCACGGCACTTGTATAAGACATACATACTGCTCACCATGTAGATCAGCTGTCAAAGAATGTATCTTTAGCTTTAGTTACTCAAGAACTTATAGATAGAAAACTATATGCTAAGGTTAATGCCCTCGAGGAAGCTGTACTCCATATAGGCAATGAGTTAATGGCTCTCAAGGTTAGAAGTTCTTTTAAGTGTCATCATACATATACTTGGATTTGTGTTACCCCTCTGGAGGTTAATTCCTCTATCCATAGTTGGGAACAAATTCAACGTCACATTACAGGTATTTGGAATCATAGTCATCTCAGTTTAGATTTATCTACCCTTCATCAACAAATTCATGACCTTAGCCAGTCTCCAGATCGTCTGGATCTGACTGTTTTGGCATCCGACTTCCTTAATAGTTTACAGACCTATGTTGGACAACAAAAACTTTTCCCTACATTGTTGTCTATTGGATCTACTATATTCATCATTATCCTCATTCTCATTCCAGTCATCTTCAGACTCTTAAGCAGTGCCATTTGAGATGTGGCTTCCAATATACATGGCCTCCATTTATTAAACAAAAAAGACAACAGCGCTCCATTTCCTCCCCCGGTTTGGCTTTGCGAGGCTTGGCCCCATATCACGACTGATCAGCCCAAGACGGGTAAGTTCCCTAAGTGAGGGGCTACCCAAGCCAGGCGCAGTCATAGTGGGCCAGCTAATAGATGGCTGGATAGTCAATGACGGGTAAGATCCCCCCAGGAAGAATCAACCTAAGACAGGCCCTAGCCGCAAGATGGCTAGCTAGCCCATGACGGGTAAGATTCTATTCCTTGAGGAGGACGCCTAAGACAGGCACAGTCGTACCGCGATGCCAACCGCAGCCTCATTATCAGAGGTTTGCCTTACTAATAAATAAAAAAGGGGGAGATGTTGGGAGCCGGCTGCGCCTCAGTGTCTGACATGGCCAAGCACTCTGCCGTTGTAATAAATTCTGAAGCTCTGACTGAGAAACATATACTGCTTTATCTTTTAGAAAATTTATATTCCCCTTTAGACACCCTCAGTAGGATGAAGACCTGACTCCCCTCCCGATATTATTTTATTTACCTTAATCAACATAGTAAGTCTTATATATATATTACTATAATTCTATTTTATACACTAAAAGCAATTTTAGTCACACTGCTAGTCTCTTAGTAATAGTAAAAATATGCACCCTGTGAGTCTTGAGATCCTGTTTAGCTAGTAGTGTTTAGGATAATTGCTGGATAGCCATGGGAACCATTCTTTAGGCTATGATGCAGAGACTTAGCTTTAGCCACACAGTAATCATAGATGAAAGATTCAAACATAGTTAAGATAAGCATAGAACAGGTCTAGCTGTACCCTGTAGCATAAGAATTGTTAGGAAGTGAGACTCTGAGAAAAATAGCCTAAATGGAAAAATAACCCTGGGAAAATAATATCGAAACTGTATAAAAAACAATTTTCTCATGAGGTAATGGTCAACTGTCCAGCATAAAAAGGACTATACTGTAACAATATAGTGTGACACATCTTTTGAAAACGCTCCTAGGGTCTCCGCTCCCTCTCTTTGTCGTCTCCCTCCCTTCCTCTCTCGTCTCGTCGTGTCTCTCTCTCTCTCTCTCTCTCTCTCTCTCTCTCTCTCTCTCTCTCTCTCACTCTCACACCGTCCCCACCAAAGGGATTCCCCTGGACCTGTGGGAGCTGGTCTCCCGCACCTTAGTAATATTTTTATTGCTATATCCCCTTGGGCAAGGGAAACAAAAGAAAAAATAAACATATGGGATTACAAACTAAAGTTTTTTCACAGCAAAGGGAACTATCAATGAAACAAAAAGGCATGCTACTGAATGGGAGAATATATTTGCCAATGATACATCTGATAAGGGGTTAATATCCAAAATTTATTAAAACAAACAAAACTCATACAACTCAACACCAAAAAAACAACTCAATTAAAAAATGGGCACAGGACACGAAGAGACAGGTCTCTAAAGAGGACATACACATGGCCAACAGACATATGAAAAAATGCTCAATGTCACTAATCATTAGAGAAATGCAAATTAAAACCACAATGAGATATCACCTAACACCAGTAAGAATGGCTAACATCAACAAGACAATAACAAGTGTTGGAGAGGCTGTGGAGAAAAAGGAACCTCATACACTGTTGTTGGGAATGCAGATTGGTGCAGCCACTATGGAAGGCAATGCGGAGGTTCCTCAAAAAATGAAGAATAGAATTACCATATGACCCAGCAATCCTCTCCTAGGTATCTACACAAAAAAATGTTAAAACATTTGTCCATAAATATATATGTACTCCCATAGTCATTGCAACTTTAATTATGGTGGCCAAGACGTGGAAAAAACCAAAGTGTTCTTCGATACAGGATTGGATAAAGAAGATGTGGTATATACATACAATGGAATACTATTCTGCCATAAGAAAAGATGAAATAGCGACATTTGCGACAACATAAATGGATCTTGAGATTATTATGCTAAGCGAAAAATGTCAGACAGAAAGAGTATGATTTCACTAATATGTGGGATATAAAACTGGAAACAAAGGAACAAGACAAACAAATGAAGGAACAAAACCTCATAGACAGACAATAGTTTAGTAGTTATCAGAGGGTAAGGGGAGAGGGTGGTATGAGGGTAAAAGGAATCAAATATATGGTGATGGAAAGAAAACTAACTCTGGGTGGTGAACACACAGCACGATATACAGATGATGTATTACAGAACTGTACACTTGAAACCTATATAACTAACAATTGTCACCCCAATAATCTTCAATTGAAAAAATTAAATTACAGGGCCGGCCAAATGGCGCGATGCT
>NW_017732935.1:100411-117154 GCF_001890085.2 Hipposideros armiger | reverse complement strand
AGTTAAAATGTCCATACTACCTAAGACAATATACAAATTCAATGCAATCCCAATCAAACTATCACTGGCATTTTTCACAGAAGTATGACAAGTAATCCTAAAATTTATATGGAACCATGAATGACCTTGAAAAGCTGCAGCAATCCTCTTTTTGTTAATTAAAATGTATCGGGGTGGGACGGTGTCGAAGCTTAACCACTGCACTGTACGCCTGAAGCTGAATACTATTGTATGTGAACTGTAATTTACTATGTATATATACTCATGGAGTTTAGCCTGGGGAGTGGAGTCAATGGAATTGTAATACACATATGTATGATATTGGGCAGGGCGTGAGATGGTGGATTGGGGGAGGGGAGTTTTCACTGTGAGGGGTGAAAAGTATAAGTATTGCATTGTTTTGGACACCTAAAACTAAGAAAAACATTTTATTGGGGTGACAGTGGTTAGTAAAATTCCATAGGTTACAAGTGTACAATTCTGTAATACACCATGTATATATCACAGTGTTTGTTCACCACCTAGAGTCAAGTCAGTTCTTCTTGCATCTTTGCGAAACAAGAACAAAGTGGGAGGTATCACAATATGTCAGACAGAAAGGGTACAGATCCGTATGATTTCACTGATACGTGGGATATAAAACTGGAAACAACAAAGGAACAAGGCAAACAAATGAAGGAACAAAACCTCATAGACACACACATTAGATTAGTTGTCATTAATATCCATCTCTAATTTCTAAGTATCAAACTTGGTCTTACACCAGGAATAGGAAAACTCTGTTATGGTGTATTTTGTGTTAAAAACACTTCTATCTCTGTGGTATGCTGATCATGAAAAAGTGGGTGAATAAAGAAGCTTGTGGATGCTTTGTGTATAGTCCAAGGATTTCTGAGCGACTTTTATAAACTACATATGTTTCTGTAACATAACTGCTCCTGTACTTAGAAGTTTAGAGATGAAAATAGCCTTGGAGATAATCTAGTTCTATCTTCTGAGGTCAGTCACACAGCTAGTAAGTGGCAAAGGTTATTTATCTTTACTAATGGGTACCTACCTTGATTATTAAAAATAAAGTGAGATATAACGTTGAACCTTGTCTGTTCTACTTGGATGAAGAAATCACTGAAAATTAGTGGAGAGAGGATTTTCTAGGTGTTTCCCATATTTTGAAAAATGAGGACCGAAGAAAACCTTATCATTTATTAGGTATTGGAAAGATGGAATTGGTAGACAATTTGGATATTTTTAGAAACTCACTTTTTTCAAAGATAAGATAATCTTTAAAAAATGGATACTACCACTATGTTTATCTAATATGGTAACCATTATTTTTCCTTCTCCTCCTCCCCCTTCCCCTCCTCCTCCTCTTCTTCCTCTTCCCCTCCCTCTCTCTCTCTCTCTCGGCCTGACCCCCAACTCTCCCTGATTCTCCCTTTCATGTTATCCGACTAGGTTACCTCCTAGGTTACCATAATATTTCACACGCTTTACACAATAGATTAAATACTCTAAGAAATCCCTCATAGTGGAAAGTTTTATTTTTTTTATATTGATAGCGGTAGCTCTTTAGGATGTTTTTCTTTAGTCTTAGAAATGAGAGTCTTTTTCCTTCCCAAAATTTATTTGCATCTTTCTCTCCCCTGCCCATGTAAATACATGATCAGACATGTCAGCATTAGCATTGGCCCATCTCCCACATGGAGATGAGAGTCTTATGATGGACAGTTGCTCTGAGGTCATTCATACCTATTGATCGGTTTATATTCTTGAGTAACTTAAGGTGCGTATTCTTCTGAAAACTCGATATCATAACTCAAATGCAAAGATGGGAGCTCTTCTAGTGGTAGCATTTAGTGCTTCAACAATCAGGTTAAAATAACATGATAAAAGCTTGTAAACAGTTTAAATATTTTTAATTTGTTAAATTATGGTTAACTCAACGTTTTATTCTTAAATTTTGAAATATTTATTATACTAGTTAAATCTAAATAACCTGGTCCTTATAAACCACTGAAGAATATAGGATGCATAACTTTAATCAGTTTAAGGACAAATAAATATCTATCATGTATTGTTGGGTACACAAGGTTAAAGCCAGTAATGCTTCCAGAACCACTGGAGGTTGTGTAGGGTTTTATTTTCTCGGACCAAGTGGCCACATGGTGCCCAATGTGTTAAGCAAAATGGGAAAACCACTTAAGAGGCAATTTACACATTACTTAACTTTTCTCATTTGGAAATCTATTATGTGTTCAAAATGCACCATGTAAGGGCTGTTTCTAAAAGATGCTACAGATTTTGATAAACCCTGATGTGTCAGCTGTGTTTAGAAAGAATCAAAACGCACCGCTAGAAGAAACTGAAATCATTTTGGTGATTCATTCGTTGTGAGGAGCCAGCTGGGATCAGCCAGGGACACTGAGGCTGTAAGCTGGCAAGCTACAGGCCTCCATGTTAGGGTGAGCAGCTTCAGAGCAGCTTTAAAGCAGCTTAAAAGTTACAGAGTGGAAGGCCATCCTGTTAACAGTTTCTATCTGCTATACTTTGTGTTGTCTCGCTTCAGAAAGTTTGCTTCCAAGGAATTTGTTCCCTGAGAAGAGCGGGCTACTCCCTCAAGGTCCCAAAACCCCCTACCTAAATAATTATGGTTCTCTTGCTTCTAATATTGTGCTTCATTTCAGCTTGCCAAGCAGTTTTAAAATCTCGCCTTCGAGCTCTTAGCCTAGAGGCTCATCGCACATGACTCATGATACAGATTAAATATCTCCGTCCATGACATTGTTAGTTCTCCGAATGGCTCCGCTGCTCACCCTCTAACAAAATTCTTCTGTGTCCGATGCTCACGCTCCACTTCCACTCCCAGGTTTGGCCCCAAGAGGCTTGGCCCCACAGGATGACTGGTTAGCCAAAGACGGGTAAGTTCCCTGGGAGAGGGACAACCTAAGCCAGACACAGCCACAGGAGGGCAGCTGTAAGATGCTGGTTAGTCAATGACGGGTAAGATTCCCAGAGGGGAACAACCTAAGCCAGACACAGTCACCTTGGGGCCATCCACCGCCTTTTAAATCAAAGGTTCTTTAAAAAATAAAAAAGGGGGAGATGTGGGAGCCAGCTGGGATCAGCCAGGGACACTGAGGCTGTAAGCTGGCAAGCTACAGGCCTCCATGTTAGTTACAGACCAGAGCTGCAGTAAGGTCAAGCCTGACAGCTGGCAAGTTGACAGGCTCTCAGGCCTTGGGGAGCAGCATGGGAAGGTGGCTGGGTAGATCTCATCTCCACTGTGTCCCTAAAGAAAGAACAGCCAACATCACAGACAATCTTACAAGTTACAGAGTGGAAGGCCACCCTGTTAACAGTTTCTACCTGCTATACTTTGTTTTGTCTCGCTTTGGAAAGATTGCTTCCAAGGAAATTGTTCCCTGAGAGGAGGGGGCTACTCCCTCAAGGCCCGAAAACCCCCTACTTAAGGAAAGTTACTTTTGCTGTAAAAGCTGTATACAAATAATAAACGAGGCCACTCTCTGCCATCAGCATTGAGTGGACCTCCCGTTCGCAGCTTTTTGTCTCTATCTCTTTCTTCATCTCCCACCCAACCCTCCCAGGTGCGCTCCTGGCTGATGGGTCAGGACTGCTCATTTGGCACGTGGGTCACATAAGAGTGGCGCCCAACATGGGGCCTGGGCACAGATTGAAGACGACCATCAGTGAGGAGACCCCCTTTGGAGAAGGTGTACGCCGCTACGGTGAAGGTAAGGGGAAAAACGAGCTTCGGTGTAGTGAGAGGCAGGATTGGCCATCCTGTAATTGCTATATCTAAGTTTTGGCGGGAGTAACACATTGGGACAGTTAGGACAAGCAGTCCATTGTACATAAAGGGTCATCAGCCTACTTGTAAATAAGATCAGAAGCCCACATTAGGTAAAAGCTTAAGGCTATACTTAATAATACGCAGCAGCTAAAAAAGTTTTTTTGTATATATAAAGGATCATCGGCTGTATTTACAGCTACTAAAAACAACACTAAGGGAGCGAGGCAGGTCTGCAAAGGCACAGCAACTAGAGAAACTTCTTGTGTATGTGAAGGACACCTGCCCTTGGTTCTCTGAGGAAGGCACCCTTGACTCAGAGGTCTGGGAAAGGGTTGGAAGACAGCTTAGAGAGAGTCAGGCTCTCGAGGAGACGGAGAAGCCTCCGAGCAAAGTACTTTCACTTTGGGAACTGGTGTGCAACAGTCTCACCACCAGTTCAGAGGCTACATGCCACCGGGGGATATAAAAAGATGCTGAACCAGGGTGGCAGAGAGAGGGATTACTTACCCTGGCAGCTGCCACTATACACCTCAGGGGCACCGGGGCCCCTTGAATAGCTCTTTGGCATCCAACTTCCGCCTCTGTAATTCAACAACTTAACAAAAATAAGTCTTAAAATATTTCTCCAACTCTCAGTAACTTTCAAGGTCTTACAGGTAGCCTTAAATGTAAACAGCCTCTGCTTAAGGCTGAGTTAACTAAAGAGAAAAAAAGAGGCACTTTTAAATCCAGGCAGCATGTCCGCCCACTCCTTATTTGCAGCCTCCTAAAGTTATAAAGACAACTAGAAGATCTTAGGACCTCTCTACAATTGTTAATAATTCTGTTTATATATACAGTCTCTAAGGTCTATACTTGTCTATGTTTCATATGTATTATAATATTTTTGCCTCCAGATGGTATTATCAATTTATAATAGGATCACATAATCTAAATAAATAAATAGATAAATATATTTAACTAAGGCTGATTTCTTAGTTTTACCAAGTTATATTAAAAAATAAAAGTTATGGGCCGGCCGAGTGGCGAGATGGTTAAGAACTTGCTTGGGATGCCAGAGGGCCCCAGTTCGGATCCCACATATGAGGGCCAGTGACACTGCCCTGCCCTCTAAGATGCTGAAAAACAGCTCAACCTGGAGCTGGGCTGCCGTGAGTTGCTGGCGACGGCGTAGGCTGCAGCCCCTGTGGCAGTGGGTTGCCATGGGCTACCGTGTGTACCCAGCAACCAGCATGAGCGGCCAGCAGCCGCCGTGAGCGGCCATCCAGAAGCCGGCGACTGATCTGCCTCGCCCGGGAAGAGCGCAATGATGGTGCCAACTTGGGCCAGTGAAGCAACGTCCTCCACAACTAGACTAAAGAACAAAACGACAGCAACTTGTCTGTTCCCCTTCCCCCAATTCCCCAGCGCTGTTCCCATCCCCCCAATTCCCTAATAAAAATCTTTAAAAATAAATAAATAAATAAATAAAAGTTATTAATAGTTTACTAGTATTTCAAAATAACAAAGTACTAAAATATCAATTATTAAATAGGTCTAAATTGTCTATTTCTGGCTTCTTATCACAGAGACATTAAGAGATAAATTAAGATCTATTAATATATATTACATTACGAAACCCTATACTTTTCAAGGTTATAAAAAATATTCCTCCCAGACAGAGTTCTAACAAAAGAGAAACCGAAATAGCAAAAAGGGAGGTTGCTGCTCTTGTGGGCAGACAGCCCGACATCACCAAGTAATGGGGGCTTTGGCAATTTCGCTTTAAATTCAGTAACAAAAGATTTCAATTAGATGGGCCATCTTAAATTTTTTAATAAATGTTACAAACTCCTAGGAGATACTAATGAGGTAAAATCTTTTTAAAATACACCCAGTATCTTAATTTTAAGTAATTTTCAATATAAGGTTAAGTATAATTAACATTAGGTAATGTTAAGTATAAGGTGGTCAATTTTAAGGTTCATGAACTTTGTTTAACTGTAGGCATTTTTAAGTATAAGTAAGTAATGTTAATTAACTTTAGGTGTGCTTAAAAATAAGTATAGTCAACTGTATGTATTTCTTTTTCTTTAAGGGTCAGTCACACATTATATGGAATGGACTCGTTGATGAGGGGTACGCCTTTCATCCTTCCAGACTAACTCCACAAAATTATTCTCAACATCATAAACATTAAACATTTCTCACTCAAAAATTCACCAGTATAATTTATTTAATCATTCTCTTATATTCAATCATAGAGACATGGCTATGGTAACATAAAACATGTACCTGTCATTCCCTAACATTTCAATTAATCAAACAAAAAGGGGGAGACTATGGATGTTCTTGGGTGTGGGCTTGTCTCTGTTGACTCTGTGGACTCTTTGGTCTGCCAGGTCCATTTTTCAAATTTTAAAATTTCAAATTTTCACAGTTTTTAAATTTCTTACAATGTCTTTACAATGGACAGTTTTTTCTAACAAGGACTAGATTCGGTCCTTGTGTGGGGGAGGAATGTCTATGCTTTTTCCTAGAAACGCAGGACAAGAAAGAGATCGGCCTGGACCTGGGATCAGGTTAAGCCTCGTAAACTTCTGATTGCAACTGGTTATTCTGTTATGGCAGGCAAGCATAACACGGGGGAACACATATTAGACATATTGTCCCAACCCACCAACAGTCCATCCTTCAACCTGGAATGAGACTGCCATTAAGGTGTGAGTCAACACTTCATACCATTTAAAGGGAGAAGTAAAAAACATACAGCCTCAATGGGTTGCTCTTAATTATACTGGCTTAACCCATAACCCTCCACTTTGTGCCTCCCACATGCTAGTACCAGGGTGCCTCCTGGTAGGCATGGTTATATACATTGATAAGACTAAAGACAACCAACATCGCAAATCCCCTACCAGGGCCCTGATGCATAAATACCATACAGTCGTGTCCTTTACGGGCCTGAGCGGGGGATTCAGCTGGGAGAATGTCTCACCCCCGCCACTTCCATCCTGTAACAACATTGTCCCAGATACACACAAAAGTATACAATGAAGGGATTGTCAACAGCCCACCGTCACCAGACATCAATTACATAATACTCCTTTTTACATCTATGATTGGTCTGTTCAATATACAGACAAAAATGTCTCATTCCCGGGACATTTTGCAGCTCCTATTCTTATCATAAGTTCCAATATCATACAAAGGGAAATTTGGAGATTGTGGACAGCCTCAGATTATAGAAATCTTTCTAATTTTGACTTGCCTATCCACAACAAAATGCAAAATCATATGGCATCATGGCCTGTGTACAGGCCCCAGAAGGACTATTGGTTGGAAACATCCAAATCAACATAGCTAAATCTGTCTATAATATGTCTTGTCAAAATTGCATTATCACCAATTATATTCGTCCAAAAGATTTGGCACAAAAGTAATAGTACACCTCAAAAACTTGGTTTCTGCTAAAAAAAATTATGCTTCTCTTGCTTCTAATATTGTGCTTCATTTCAGCTCGCCAAGCAGTTTTAAAATCTCGCCTTCGGGCTCTTCGCCTAGAGGCTCATTGCACATGACTCATGATAGAGATTAAATGTCCCCATCCACAACATTGTTAGTTCTCCTTATGGCTCCACTGCTCACCCTCTAACAAAATTCTTTTGTGTCCAATACTCCACTTCTACTCCCAGGTTTGGCCCCACGAGGCTTGGCCCCATAGGATGGCTGGTTAGCCAAAGACGGTAAGTTCCCTGGGAGAGGGACAACCTAAGCCAGGCACAGCCACAGGAGGCCAGCTGTAAGATGGCTGGTTAGTCAATGATGGGTAAGATTCCCAGAGGGGAACAACCTAAGCCAGACACAGTCGCCGTGGGGCCATCCACCACCTTTTAAATCAAAGATTCTTTAAAATAAAAAAAAGGGAGATGTGGGGAGCCGGCTGGAATCAGCCAGGGACACTGAGGCTCTAAGCTGTCAAGGTACAGGCCTCCATGTTAGGGTGAGCAGCTTTAGAGTAGCTTAAAAGTTACAGAGTGGGAGGCCATCCTGTTAACAGTTTCTACCTGCTATAATTTATTTTGTCTTGCTTCAGAAAGATTGCTTCCAACGAATTTGTTTCCTGAGAGGAAGGGGCTACTCCCTCAAGGCCCCAAAACCCCCTACCCTAGGAAAGTTACTTTTGCTGTAAAAGCTGTATATAAATAATAAACGAGGCCACTCTCTGCCAGCATCATTGAGTGGACCTCCCATTCCCAGCTTTTTGTCTGTATCTCTTTATTTCTCGTCTCCCACCCAATCCTCCCAGGTGCGTTCTGTTGAGTGAGCTGGTCTTGTTCAATTCATAATTGGTCTTTATGTGATGGAAGGTAAACTCTGATTAACTGATTATCTATTTAAAGTTTTAAAGTCTATCACAAATAAAGACAAAAGAAAAACTAGGTGAAAAGCAGTATTATTATTGGGGTAATATCTTTAATTTGGAAAGAGCTCTTTTAAATCAATAAGTAAATGCCCAACAAGCCAGTAGTAAAATCAGCAAAGTATATGAATAGGCAGTGAATTATTAATGTAAAGTAACTGACTCTTGAACAAATGAATAAATATTAATTTTAACATATAAAAAATACAACTACAGTGAGATTCTTTTGTTCATCTATATGATTGCCAAAGATCCAAAAGTCTGACAGTTTACTGTGTTGATAAAGCTTTGATAAAATCTCAGACATTATTATTATTCAATCTCTAAATTGGTACAATATTTGAAGAAAAAATTTTTCACTATCATTAACATTTTAAAACTTTGAATTGGTATTATATTCCTTGTGTTTTATCTTACAGAAATACTCACACATATCTAAAACAAAATATGTGCATAGTATTTACTGCAAACATTGCTTTTAAAAACAAACTATAGAAAAAATCTAAATATAAAAACCTAAATGTTTACCAATATAGACTCAAAAATATATTATTGGCACATCCATAAAATAGAATGCTGTGCAGCTATTAAAAATAATTAGAAATCACCTGATGTTTTAATCAATTTACAAAGAAAAGATGTACGCAGATTAAGGGAGGGCAAGAGAACACTTTATCATGGACTTTTAGGGTAAGAAGTGTTGTTAGAGGTAATTTAAATCCAGACTCCTCACTTTTCACTGAGGAAACTCAAGCCCAAAGAATATAATATGTCCAAATATGTCAATGAATTAGTGACATATGCAAGATTCATTTATACATATATTCATCTTTTTCCTTCTACCAAACTGCTGGGTTATAGAATTATAGACCTGTGTGTAGGTTGTTGTTTTAGTAGGTATTTCATGAACATAGAGATTTTGACAGGAATGTTCAAGGTGAGGAGGTAGTACTCATGTATTTATTAGACCAGTGATTGTTCTAACTAGTGTTAAGCATTTCTGGAGAATAAGTTTATTATAATGTAATGATAGATGACTCTGGACATGGTTGCTTAGTATCTGAGTACTATTTAAAGTGTTTTTCTTTTATAACACAATAAATTCAATTTTGATTTCATAGTCCAAGCAAAATAGGCAATAGCTCTGATCCAGGTTGTGTTCCTTCCTTAAGTATTCTTGGGGGGTGGGGGTGAAGAATAAGAGTAAATCAACATGTCATGGTTGGTTTTATGCCACTTGGCATGATTTCAGTCACATCCTCTATATTGACCAAAACAATGCACTAATAATGGCCATTTTTTGAGTGTCTAATAAGTGCCAATGACTTTCAGTGTCACATTTGACATTCATCATAGTAGCATTTATAGTAGGTAACCTATCTTATCCCCATTTTATAGGCGATGAAACTGAGAGGCTGAGAGAGAGCCATTATTTTCATGATTGTTTGTCTAATAGCCTTTTCATAATCATTACAATACCACAAGTGAAAACAGGCTCAGAAGCTGAGACTTTGGTCTTTTCTCTCAATTTACTAAAGACTTGCTCTGAGAGCAACAAAACTATAGCAACAGCTAGAAACCCATAGCCAGTAAAGCCTCTAAAAAGCTAAGATAAATATCATAAAGTTTAACTATTAAATCCCATATTCTTTAGTCTAGAGAGTTAGGGATGGCTAGAATTTTCAGGTCAAAATGCTGGAAAAGAAACAGCTACAAAGATATATAGATTCAGGAAGTTTCAGAGGGCTCCCCCCTCAAGTATTTGGCTACATATTCATCAGTGCATAGGTTCGAGGAAGTTATCTAAAACCTGGGAAAGAACCAGGAGAAAAGAGATGGGTCAAACAATCCTCACACAGGCCAAGGGACAGTTTGTGTTTTCGCTATCCGGAGTGTGGAGTGTTAGAAATGCATTGCCCATTTGCAATGATATGGATGGACCTAGAGGACATTATGCTATGTGAAAATAGTCAGTCGGAGACAGACAAATACCATATGATCTCACTTATATGTGGAATCTAAAGAACTGAATAAATGATCAAAGTAAACAGAAATAGTCACAGAAATATAGAGGAAAGACTGATGGTTGCTAGTTGGGTGGGGGTGGGGATGAGGGAGAAGGGGAAGGGATTAGACAGCATAAATAGGTAACTACAATATTGCCACAGGGATATGAAAGACAGTTTAAGGAATATAATCAATAAGGTTGTAAATATTTTGTAGAGTGTCGGGTGGACAGATGTCTTGTTAGGGAACCACTTCATGGATGGTGTAGAAGCTTGACCACTGCACTGTACATCTGAAGCTGAAGTTGAATAATATTGTATGTGAACTATAATTTAATATATATAGTCATGGGATGTGCAACACAGTGTGGGGAGTAGAGTCAATGGAATTGTAATAGATATGTATGATATGGGGGGGCAGTAGATCAGGGGAGGGGGGTTGTCACTTTGTCAGGGGTGAAAAGTATAACTATTGCAATGTTTTATACACCCAAAACTAATTTAAAAAAGAAAGAAAAGAATGCATTGCTTTTATAGTGCTGAAAAATTGCCATCAACTAAAGCTAGTCTGGACCTTCACTAACAAAGCTTAGAAAAAAGCCCTTAACGGATCAAATTGATTCCAAGTAGCCTAACTGTATCATAGAACTAAATCCAATGATATTTACAGAAATAGGCAGAGACAGGAAATAGAAACCAACGTTGCAAAATACACAATGCATTCACAATTAAAAATTACATGACAGAGAAATAGCCCCAAATTATGACCTATAAGCAAAAGATAAAATAACCAATAAAAAGATATTGAGACCCAGAAAATTATAAGACATTTAAGAGAGAAAGAAGATACAAATAAATGGAGACATATGCGCATGAAAAAGGATTAATATAGTTAAAATGTCCATACTACCTAACACAATATATAGTTCAACACAATCCCTATCAAAATACCAGTGACATTTTTCATAGAACTAGAATAATCCTAAAATTTATATGGAACCATATAAGACCCTGAATAGCCATAGCAATCTTTTTTTGGTGTTGTTATAAATTAAAATTTATTGGGGTGACAATGGTTAGTAAAATTACATAGGTTTCAAGTGTACAATTCTGTAATACATCATCTATATATCACATTGTGTGTTCACCACCCAGAGTCAGTTCTTCTTCCATACTTGTGAAATAAGAACAAAGTAGGAGATATCATGCTACCTGACATCAAATCGCACTACAAGGCTATACCAATTAAAACAGCATGGTATTGGCATAAAAACAGACACATAGATCAATGGAACAGAATAGACAGTCCAGAAAGAAACCCATACCTATATGGTCACTTAATCTATGACAATGGAAGCAAGAATTTACATTGGGGTGAAGACTGTTTATTTAATAAGTAGTGCTGAGAAGACTGGACAGATAAATGCAAAAAAATGAAACTGAACCACCTTCTTACACCATATACACGAATAAATTCAAAATAGATTAAAGACTTAAATGTAAGACCTGAAGCTATAAAACTCCTAGAAGAAAATATGGAAGTAAACTCGCAGACATTACTATTAATAATATCTTCACTGCTATATCCCCTTGGGCAAGGGAAACAAAAGAAAAAATAAACACATGGGACTACATTATACTAAAGTTTTCTCACAGCAAAGGAAACCATCAATAAAACAAAAGGCATCCTACTTAGTGGGAGAATATATTTGCCAATGATACATCTGATAAGGGGTTAATATCCAAAATTTATAAAAACACTAATACAACTCAACACACACACACACAAAAAAAAATCAATTAAAAAATATGCAGAGGACAAAAAGAGACATTTCTCTAAAGAGGACCTACAGATGGCCAACAGACATATGAAAAAATGCTCAACTTCACTAATCATTGGAGAAATGCAAATAAAAACCACTCTGGTCAGAATGGCTATCATCAAAAATCAACAAATAGTGTTGGTGGGATGTGGAGAAAAGGGAACCCTTGTGCACTGTTTTTGGGATTGCAGATTGGTGTAGCCACTGTGGAAAATAGTATGGAGGTAGCTCAAAAAATTGCAAATGGAACTACATTATGACCCAGCAATTCCACTCCTGGGTATCTATCCAAAGGAATCCAAAACCTAATTCGAAAAAATATATGCACCCCTATGTTTATTGAAGCACTGTTCACAATAGCCAAGACATGACAAAAACCTAAATGCCCATCAATAGACAATTGGATAAAGAAGCTGTGGTACATTTATACAATGCAGTATTACTCAGCCATAAATATGAATGAAATCTTACCATTTGCAACAACATGGATAGACCTAGGGAATATCTTGCTAAGTGAAATAAGTCAGACTGAGAAAGACAAATACCAAAATATCTCACGTATATGTGCAATCTAAAGACCAGAATAAATGAGCAAACAAAACAGAAACAGATGCAGAGATAGCAAAAACTTATGGTTGCTAGATGGGAGGCACCTGGGGATGAGGGAGAAGGGGAAGGGATTAGAAAGAACAAATTAATAGTCACAATATAGTCACAGGGATATGAAATACAGTATGGGGGATATAATCAATAATGTAAAGAATATGTGGGGTGCCCGATGGGCACTGGACTTATCAGGGGGATCACTTCATAGACTGTGTAGATGCCTGACCAATGTGCTGTGCATCTGAAACTGAAGGAGAATAATATTGAATGTCAACTATAATTATATATATAGTCATGGGATGTGGAGTACAGCATAGGGAAGGTAATCAATGGTATTGTAACAGCTATGTGCAATGTCAGAGGGGTAGTACATTGGGGGCGGTTATCGCTTTGCAATCATGTAAATTTCTAACTGCTACATTGCTTTATGCACCTGAAACTAATAATAATAAATAGGTGAAAAAAAGAGATACTGAGAAATGATGTAATGATAAAATTATCAAGCCAAACTCTTGAAATAGCTAATAAAAATACTTTTCTGCTCCAAAAGGTAGAGGAAAAGATGAATATGATATGGAAAGAAATGAAAAAGATTAAAAAAAGACCCAAATCAAATTTATAGAGATGAAAATGACAATGCCTGAATGCAAAATGCATAAGAATGGATTAAGGAAAGATTTGACCCTGTGTGTAACCCTTCTCCCTGGATGCTTCTTAACACGTTCTTATTTTACCGGTATTCAGCGATTAGATCATGATGTGCTTTGGTGTTTCTCTAAGTTCCTTTAGACTGGTCCAGATGAGATTTTTAGATTTCTGGGTTTATAATTTTCATCATATTTGGAAAAAATTTGTGTATTTAGCAACATTGCTTCATAAAGTTTCATTTTCCCCAAATTGATCCATGAGTCATCGCTGTCCTACTAATATGAGTATACCAGGAAACTGACATGCTGATTCTCCAACTTACGTAGGAATGCAAAAGGACAAGAACAGCCAAGGAAATCTCAGAGGAAGATGTACTCTACCATATATTTAGACTTCTAATGTTAAGACTTGTTAAAAGAAATGTGAAGACTGTATAGCAAGATTTAGTGGTATTGGTAAAAGGAAAGAGAAACATGGTAATGGAACACACTAGATATTTCAGGAACAAAAAGCATATATAAGTCACCTGGTTTATAAAAAGAGTTGATATTGCAGAGCAGGGACAAAATGGTGGTGCTTGGTAAATTATATACCTACATGAAATAAAACCCCAAAAACCCAACTTGGTTCTAACGTCACAGTTAACAAACATTCATTCCAGATATTTTATATGTTTTGTATAAGGTGGGAAAAAATAAGCTTTGGGAACATGACATAGGAGGATGTTTTTATATTTTCCTATAGATTATAGATAACATGAATCTTATGCAAGGATTTCTTAAATAGGACACAAAGTACATTAGACTTGAAAGAAACATGACAAACTAGACTTTATTAAAGTGCATCATCAATGGTCATTAAAAGACATTAAGAGAGTGAAAATGCAAGTCATAATTTGGGAAAAGATATTTACTACGCATATATCTACCTTAAATCTAGGATATTTTCAAAGTTTCTACAAATTAATTTTTAAAAAGCAGACTAATAAGAAAAATGGGCAAAAACTCAATGACATACTTTATAAAAGAAGCTATTCAAGCGCTCAATTGCCTATGAAAGTTTGCTTAATTCCATTAATAATGAGGGATATGAACATTGAAATTACATTGTGAAGCAAAGTATTACTGTCCTGGGTATTAGTAAGAATGTGGAGCAACAGGAAGTCTCATACACCGCTGCTGAGGGCCTACATTTGTAAAACCATTTTGGACAACTGTTGGCCGTATCTACTATAGTTGAATGTTACACAGACTCTATCACTCACTAATTCTACAAATTCTCTCCCAGTTGTGTACCCAATATATATGAGGACTGACAATTTGGTTCATGAGCTCATCCTATAAAAACTGCTACATACCTCATTGCTGAATGTCACTATGGTCACCTTAGAAGTACTCTCCTTGGGAAGCTATGCACCAATGGCAGCTCCTAGTTCACCCTTCAAAGCAAATTTGGAACTCTTTTTCTGGAATGGCCATCAGAGCTGTCATATTACTCTTGATGTCTGCATGTCATCAAAATGTCTTCCTTTCAAGATTTTCTTTATTTTCAGGTAAAGAAAGAACTTATTGGGGATCAGATCAGGTGAATAGAGAGGGTGTTCCAGGACAGTTATTTGTTTACTGGCTAAAAACTCCCTCACAGACAGTGCCATGTGAGCTGATGCATTCTCATGATGCAAGAGCCATGAATTGTTGGCAAAAGTTCAGGTTGTCTAACTTGATTCACGCAGCCTTTTCAGCACTTCCAAACAGTAAACTTGGTTAACTGTTTGTCCAGCTGGTGCAAATTCATAATGAATAATCCCTCTGATATCAAAAAAGTTTAGCAACATCATTTTGACTCTTGATTTGGATTGGTGGAAATTTTTGGTCATGGAGACTTGGCTGATTCCATTGTGCAATTTGACAGGCTGTTTCAGGGTACACCCATGTTTCATCACCAGTGATAACATGACCCAAAACATCATTCTGCCTCTCTAAAAGGTCTTGGCAAACTTTGACTCTCCTTTGCGTTTGTTCATCGGTGAGGTCCTGTGGGACCATTTTTGCACACACCTTTCTCATCCCAAGATTTTCTTAACTGTTTCTCTGTCGATGTTTACTTGGTCTGCTATGCTGCTCACAGTCAGATAATGATTTTGATGCATAATTTGATGAATTCTTGCAATGTTTTCATCAGTTCTGCTCGTTACTGGCCGCCCAGATCTCTCTTCATCAGTGATGTGTTCTCTCCCCTCAGAAAAACATTTCATCTATTTGTACGTTGCCATTTTCTTCATGGCATTATCCCCATAAACTTGGACTAACATGTCTCTGATTTCACTTCCACTCTTGCCAAGTTTAACAGAAATATAATTTTTGTTCATTGCTCTAATTCATGCTCAGACGTTCTCGTGATGGCACACTAAAACACACAACAAGAATTGTACACCTGGAACCTATGTAACTTGACTGACAATTGTCACTCCAATAAACTTTAGTTAAAAAAAGTAAATAATGAACACCACTCAGCAAGATACTGCCACATGTGGACATGAACACAGCTGTGAGACACTGATATACCAAGGTTATGAAACCTTACTGAGCTATTTGTACAGTGCTGCCAATGTAAGTGCACAGCAGCAAGTTCGTGAACTTAATTGTCAGGCCTCATATATTTACTCTACCATGACTAATCAACCAACATTCTCATGCTTATTTTAATCATGCCAGTGCTCAGGGACAACAATAGCATATCACAGGGCCAGAAATTAAGTGTCAACATCTCTCCTGGTCATGCTAGGGCAGCAACCTCAGTGCTTTAACAACTCCCACTGAAATTTGGATTCCCAGAGCTCAAATAATCTGCCTCCAAAGTGGTTCACATCTTTATAAAAGGCAGAAAATAGCCTGCAGAATTGCAGAGTGAAAGGTAAATATTTAATATTAAACAATCCCATGAATATGTTGTTTCTCATACTATGACTTTAGAACAGGTAAGTGAAAATATTACAGAGAGCTACTTCTTTAGAAGTTTTACATATATTGAAGATAATGTTTTAATTAACTTTGTGTTGTCTGGAAGGAAAAGGATGTGTCTTTTCAGACGTCAGGTGCTCTTTCATTGGGAGATCACGTAACTATTTCATCATGAGCTATAATTAACAATTTCCATGAAAAATTAAAGGATATATGCTCTCAAATGATATAGCAAAGTAAAATTTGTCAGTAGATGGTAAGTGAATTAAGAATGATGAATAAAATTAAGAAAAGTCAATCCTGAGTATCCAGATAACTCATACTATCATCAAAAATAATGGAAAAGCTAGAAACTCACAATTTTCTTTGTAGAATAGGGATAGTTTTCTTTTCATTAAGTTTCAGGTATTGACAGAATATGTAAATAAGCATATCATAATGACAATTGGAGAAGGACCTAGTGAGGGAGAATTAGTGACCAGAACTT
>NW_017732935.1:92219-93540 GCF_001890085.2 Hipposideros armiger | reverse complement strand
TATAAAAGAAGCTTTGGGATTTTTCTGAGTCGAGTAAATGGATCTTAAAAATGGATCTATAGTGACTGAGTTTATTTTAGTAGGATTTCCTGGACAATGGGAACTTCAGATTTTCTTCTTTGTGACATTCTCCTTGGTCTACGGTGCTACTGTGTTGGGAAATGTTCTCATTCTGGTCACAATAACATTTAGCTCCACGCTTTATTCTCCCATGTACTTCCTCCTTGGAAACCTCTCTGTTTTGGACATGTGTCTCACCACTGTCACCACACCCAAAATGATCACAGTCTTGCTCACTGAACCAAAAACCATCTCCATAGGGGGCTGCATGGCCCAGATGTTCTTTTTGCACTTCTTTGGGGGTGCCGAGATGACGCTTTTGATCGCCATGGCCTTTGACAGGTATGTAGCCATATGTAAGCCCTTGCACTACAGGACAATCATGAGCCGCAGGTTGCTGAATGGGCTTGTGATACTTTCGTGGATAATTGGTTTTATACACACCATGAGCCAAATGGTATTAACAGTGAACTTGCCCTTCTGTGGCCCCAATGTCATAGACAATATATTTTGTGACCTTCCCCTTGCGATTAAGCTTGCTTGTATCGAAACATATACCCTGGAATTATTTGTCATTTCTGACAGTGGGCTGCTCTCATTTACCTGCTTCGTCCTCGTGCTTGTCTCCTACACTGTCCTCCTGGTCACTGTACGGCGAAGATCATCTGGAGACCTGTCCAAGGCTCTGTCCACATTGTCTGCACATATCACTGTAGTCACTCTGTTCTTTGCACCTTGCGTCTTTATCTATGCCTGGCCATTCGATAGTTTTTCAGGCAATAAAATCCTTTCCGTATTTTATACTGTGATCACGCCCTTACTGAATCCTATTATTTACACTCTGAGAAACCAGAAAATGCAAGGGGCCATGAGAAAATTATGGTTTGTACGTGTTAGCTCCGCACACAACTAGATTTTAGCACTATATAGTTAATACAGCTTTCAAATACTAAGCTACCAGAATTTGAATAGGTTACATATAATACATGGTTTCACTCTTTTTATGTGAAAATCATAACCAGTGCAGGAAAGAATTAATAAGAAGCTATTTTTAATTCACACAATGCTGTTGTAGCACAGAGTGAAAATTAGTGGCCTGTAGCAAAATAGACCTATGAAACCATTGAGTACTTTTACATAGACATTCAATATATATCTATTAGTGAAGAAATACATATGAGAAAATATGTGGTAAATACTATTAGAGATGATTTTAATAGATGTGGGCTGTTAATCAAATTTATAAACTTACGATATCATT
>NW_017732935.1:88510-89759 GCF_001890085.2 Hipposideros armiger | reverse complement strand
CGTACATTGCCTAGTGAGTGACTGACTGCCTCACCCAGGAAGACCGCAATGATAATACCAACATGGGCCAGTGAAGCGACGTTCCTCTACAACTAGAGTGAAGAACAAAAGGACAGCAACTTGTCTGTTCCCCTTCCCTGATTCCCCAATGCTGTTGCCCTCCCCCGCTTCCCCAATAAATCTTTTAAAAAAAAAGACTCAGAGATAATAAAATAAAAGGATATTACCAATCATTTTCTCTAAGTAAAAAAATAAATGGGTGCTTTTGTTGCTTCTTCTATTTTCCAAAATCCAGCATTTCTTATTTTAACATAAATTGACTTCAGTTGATAGAGTTCAGTGGGAGAAAAAGAAGTAATATTGTCATCAAGTGAGAACATAGATGATTTGTGCCAAAATATGTTAGTATACTCCTCCAAAATGGGGAGTTTGATTAAAAAGAAAAATACACAAACAAGTCACTGACCATTGAAAACATGCAAATGACAAACTCATCTAAAGACATGCAATCATAAAGAAAATGCAATTTTGGGGCTGGCCGAGTGGCTCAGTTGGTTAAGAGCTCACTCAAGAGTATGAGCTCTGAGCAATAGGGTCACTGGTTCGATTCCCGGCCTGAGCTGAGCTGTCACTGAGCTACCGCTGAGCTGCCAACAGGTGACAGGATAGCTCAGCTAAAAAAGAAAAAGAAAATGCAGTTTTAAAAAACAGCTTTTCTTTGTTTTGTTTTTTCCCTAGCCGATTGACAAGACAAAAAAAAAAAAGAATGAAAAGAAAGAGACAGAGATTAATTCCATTGTGTTTAAAAGAATCCTTATGATAGGAATCCTTATGCGTGATTGGTAAGAGTGGAAATTAGTATTATTTATTGGGATTTAAAACGTTCAAGTCCAAGCAATAACAGAGGTCTCTGAGGCCCCTAACCCTGAACAGAGGGTTAAATTCATGGACGAAGTATCATACCAAAAGGAAATGCTATAGTTCAATTGCACAGTGTTGATACATATATTCATGTGTCCAGCACACTATTATTCAATACCAATAGCAAATAATTGTAAATAACCAAAATATACATTATTACGGAATTTTAAATCAAATTATATATAATTCAGCTACATCACCAACTACTATGTAGCTATTAAAAACAATGGTATAGGGGCCGGCCGAGTGGCTCAGTTGGTTAAGAGCTCACTCAAGAGTTTGAGCTCTGAGCAACAGCGGTTCGAGTCCAGCCCGAGCTGAGCAGCCG
>NW_017732935.1:84615-85600 GCF_001890085.2 Hipposideros armiger | reverse complement strand
TAATGTCAGTCCAATGCAAAAAAACAAAAAATCAAGCTCCGAAATTCTATAGTAAATTTGCATGTTGAATTTATGATTTGACCAGAGGAACCAAAGTTTCTCTTCATTCCTCTGATTTAGTTCTATGAGAATGAGAAGGAATAAAGCACACTATCACAAAGGAACACAGTATGACCCTGGCAGTGAGGAAGAATGACAGAAAGCCTCTCTCATTTTTGTTTTCTTCGCATTCCCCTACTGACTCCATTCCTAATGGCCCTGATTGTGTCCAACAAGATTCTGTGACCCACCAGACAAGTTTTACACTTTCTATAAACCAATCCCTCTGTGAAAGTACAAATATTTCTCTAATAATTTTGAATCCACTGATTTGTTGACTTCAAATGACTTTCTCTATGCCCGAATAATGAAGCTTCTAAGGCACTGAAGTATAATTAACTCATCTAAAAAGTGTATTTTATGTAGTGAGACTCATGCCCATAACACATTTTTATTTCCAGAGGAATGTTCACGAAACCTGAAATGGCTGGTAGAATATTACCACTCTGCATTCCTTCCCCACTCCTCTACTTGTTCATCCAACAACATGAATACTGGAATATCTCTATCGTCACACTTAGATTTTCCTTCAAGGATAATGTAATATATCAAGTCTAGAGTAGAAAATTCAGTACTCTGTGGAACACCCTTGAATATATATCAATAACCAACAGAATTCATCTGACCCATACATATGGGATAAGGAAAGAAAAATACAGCTCTAGTCTTAATGAGTTTTCAAAAACCAGCTAGGCATAGTCCAAAGCAGTGCACATAATAATCAACGGTCTATGCCATTCTAGTTCCTCCTAGAATATGCTATGATCCAGACATAGAAAAACTTCCCATAAATCAGAGCATAAACTGGACATATAGAATATCCCATGCAACCTGAAACAAAAGTTTTCATTCTCCCCTGCTAAAAGTTAGCACCTAGAAGGTATTC
>NW_017732935.1:61451-81215 GCF_001890085.2 Hipposideros armiger | reverse complement strand
CTGCGTTAACCTGGTGGCCACAACTCTTCCCATTCTAGCAACTCCCTGAGATCCTGCCTCACCCAACTTGTGTACCACATGAGGCTTTTTTTTTTTTTTTCCCACACAAGGCTTTATCAGTGGCTGAACCTTAAGGGAGCTGGCAGTTGGCAGCAGGCCTCCAGGTGTACTGGCTTTTTGCGGAGTTGCCCCAGTCCTGGTACTGAAGACAGCCATCCTTGGATAGCAGTGTGGCCTCCCTCGCGCACCTCCAGGTTTAGCACAGGTAGTGAACAACCTCAAATCACTTTGTAGCTCCTATCATGTATCCCCTGGCCACTCACAGGCAGTGGCTGACCTGGGCCTGCACCGCAGCCCCTCCCCAGAGGCCCCAGAACCAACATATTTGGAGTTTGGCTTCAGACCACAGCAGAACACAGCACAATTAGCCCCACAAGTGGCCCACACAAAGGGTCATCTCAACAGGCACCAGAGCCCACTGAGGCAAATCCCACCCAGTGGGGTAAGCCTCCCACACGGCAGCCCCTAAGCTGTTGACGTGGCCTAACCCCACAGCCAGTCAGCCTGAGGATCAATCCTAGCGACTGATGGGCCAACGGCAATCAAGGTTCAACTATAACAGAAGAGCACACACAAGGAGCACCCAGCACAGGTGAGCAGGGAAACTCTGCCATCGGGCCCCAAAGGACACCTACTACATAAGACTGAATAAAATTATATTGACAGCTTTACAATATCTTAATTTCTAATTTATTCCTGTAAACAGAAGAAGAAAGTCATGATTTCTTGGATCTGACCATACACCAATACCTAAAAATTAATGATGACATATCAACCTTTGTCTCTATGTCAATAAATTAAAGCACTCCTGATGACAATGTAACTGATCTTCTCAAACCTGCTCTTTCAGAGTCCCCAGTCACAATAAATGGCACCAATATTTATTCAGTTGTTCAACCCAAACTCTTGGAGTAATAATGGACTCATCCTTTGCCCTGATCTCCAAAATTCAATTAATCAGCAAGTCTTATTAATTTCACATTCCAAACACCTCTTAAATATGTCCCTTTATTTTATTCTACAGTATCACCATTCTTGTTTAAGGCTTCACACATCATTTTGCAAACAGAATATTTGGTTAGGTATTCTTCCAACTTCAAATCTTGTTTGCCTGAATTCCTGTTATCTATACTTCCGTAACAAGAGATTTTTTAAATATGTAAATCTAAGCATGTGATTATTTTGCTTAAGACTCTTCAATACTTGCCACTGCCCTTAAAATACTAACTGCTTTTCAAGGCTTATTATGCCAGCCAAGACCTGGCTCCCATCCCGTTCTCCAGCCTCACAGAGAACAACATGCTCTCCCCTTGCAATTCCAGAGCCAATTTTGTTTTCTTTTACTTGCCTGAAAACTTCAAATTCTCTCATCTCTGAGGTTTTGCGCTGAGTAATCATTCTGCATGAAATAATTGACCTTCATGCTTTGCCTATTATCATGAATTCATTCTTCAAATGTGTTTCAACATCATTTTACCAGAAAAGACTTCCCAGAACCTAGGTCCAGGAAAGTTCCTTCCATTCTATATTATTATAGCACTCCCTATTACAACTTTGTAACATTA
Organism: Hipposideros armiger; assembly: GCF_001890085.2. Taxonomy (NCBI): domain Eukaryota; kingdom Metazoa; phylum Chordata; class Mammalia; order Chiroptera; family Hipposideridae; genus Hipposideros; species Hipposideros armiger. Next base: position 79,590 of record NW_017732935.1, on the reverse strand, counting down.
ATCACACTCATAATTTCTTATTCAGTGTATGTCTTCCTCATTATATTCTAAGTTCCACGCGTGAGGAGGGGCTGTGTCCTTCATGTTTACAGCTATGGTGTCAGTAACAACAATGCAGAAAATGCTCAATAAATATTTATAATTAAATAAATAATGGCTCTTGAGTTTATTATGCTACGTGAAATAAGTCAGACAGAAAAAGTCGAGAACCATATGACTTCATTGATATGTGGGATATAAAACTGAAGGCAACAAAGGAACAAGTCAACGAAACAAAAACTCATAGACACAGACACCAGTTTAGTCATTACCAGAGGGTGAGGGGGAAAGGGGAGATGGCAGAAGAGGGTAAATGGGGTTAAATATATGGTGATGGAAGGAGAACTGACTCTGGGTGAACACATAATGAAATATATAGATGATGTATTACAGAATTCTACACTTGAAACCTATGTAGTTTTGTTGACCATTGTCACCCCAATATATTTTAATACTAAATAAATAAATAAATAAACCCAACAAAAAGTAAGAAATTAATAATGGGTATAATTTATTGATAGCATCTGAGCATTCTTTTTACAATCAAAGGTCATAAGATTGAAGTACTTCCTCTCGTTTTTTTTCTCCTTTTTTCTTCTCAATTAGTTTTCTCTGCCTCCACTTCCTTAATTGTCTGCAATGAAACCTACAGATAAGGTCCTTTTGCAGGCTTAAGCCAATTCAAATCTTGAGCCAGTCTCAGTTGAGGCAGCCTGAAAATCACTGGTCTCAGCCCTCTGATATTCCTAGGTCTCATGAACCCTATATTACAATTCCTGCTCCTCTACTGGCCCAGCCTTCTCCACTGCGGAGGGAACCCATGATCCAAGCCCCAGGAGATAGCCCTCAAATCACAGCATGCTTTGTGCCTACGCTTGCCAACTCCCTGAGACTTTATTTCTGCCTAGATTCTCCTTCACTCATCTTTATATGCTGTTCTGCCTGGTACCCCAGTCTCCCACTTAGAACAAAGGCACATCAGGACAGCAGCATTCTACCAGCATACTGGTAGAATCATTTACGGGCTCCGTACTGTTCACCATGTTGCAGATGAGCCCTCTGGTCAGGGGGAGGAGTTAAAAGAGAAATTTTCCTCTAATCTCAGAGTAATCGTGCTTCTTCTAAGCAATAAGCAATTAAATTGTTTTACCTCATCATAGGTACACCACATTTCATGCAACTGACCATGCATCCCTGTTTGTTTGTTTGTTTTATATTTCTGCCTGCATTGTTCTCCAGCATTTATCTTTGCTTATACATTTTTAGAATGTCACTATTTTTCAAAAAATAATTGGAGGCCAAACATCATTCTGCTGTTACTCTAGAGAATATGATTTTCCCTTGTTTCTGAACAAGAGATAATGAAATACAGCTCTGAATAAATACAACTCTAAACAAAAAGAACCTTGAAAGTTTAAGGCCTCCATGATAACCTGGAGATCAGATTGTATCAGCACATCAAAGATAAAGCCAGTCTTCTTCAGAGAGATCTACTAGGCTTATCTTGTCGATTTGTCATAGATCCTTAAATGATTATCTCCCTCTCAGGTAAATTTCTTTTACAGACAACTCCAAATAACTTCCTACATTTTTTTTCTTTTATATTTGTACCTGTTTTCCCACGATTTCTTAAGAAATCGATCCAATAAAATATAAATTTGTCTTGTATCCAGGCAACTCAGAAAGAACAAAGATTAAACACATTCATCCCCAACATTCCAAAGTTTGAGGGCACAGGTGGACATTCACAAGTAAACACTTGTTATAATTGATAACAGGAAACAATTTATCCTCCTGTTAGCACTGATAAGAATGATCATATCAGGGAGTTTAGATTTATTTCTTCAATGAATTTTCATTCATGGTATTGTAGGTGAAGGTATGTCTGTCCACTCAGGATGCATTTTCATACCCTCGTCTGAGTCACTCCTCACAACTCTTATGTCAAGATCACCAATCTCAAATAGGGATTATTTTATACTGAACGGCACATTACCTCAAAACCTTCCCTCTCCCCACTCTGTTTTATCACCAGGCAATTCTATCAATGTTTTTCCCCTGGGGAAGTCAATGTGATTCAAAGATTTGGTCCTCAAGGGAAATTAATAATAGTCTGGGTATTGGTTGTCTCTTTTGCAGCAGTGGGTCACTCTTTTGCATAACTAATTAACTTCTTTCCCATTATGAAGAAGCTTATATGTAGCTCTGTCTTTGGGGGAGGGTGATTATTTACAGACATGAAGACTAAGCTCTCCGAATTTCTCTTCTAAAAATGCACATCTTATGACAGAACAGGCAGGTAGGAAAGATACTTTTAAATTACAAAACTACCCCGTGCTGTGGGATGGTACAGAGAAGCTGGTGGCTATAAGTTCTGAAATGAAACTGTTCAATGACTTTCCAGGTTGTTTGAAGAAATAGGAAAGCAATGTTCGGTGAACAAGAAAATAGTGGAATGGAAGACCAATTTTATTTTAACTGAATAAAGAGCTCAAGGATAAATAGGGCCCTTCCAATTAGGTTAGAGTAAACATTTCAAATATCAATAATTCTAGCTTTTTTTCATGACTTTCTCTATGAAGCAGTTATAGAGCACTATTGAGGGAGACCATTGGATTGGAAGTTAGGCTGACTTCTAGTTAGGTGTGTGCATGCTTATTACAGCCCTACCATCGTGATCACCATGCCCATCCTGGTCCATTACACACCTGCTTGTTTAGTGTCCTCAGTACTACATGAAACAAAGTATATGCTCTCTTGCCATTCAGAGGCATTCAACCTAGTTCAGAAACATTAACTTGAGCCAAATCTATAGAAGGATATACAGAGGTTTAAACAATTGTACAGTTCAAGCTCTGTGTAAATAGAAGAAAACATTATAAGAATGTATGGCCACCAAACAAATGTAATTTTTAATAATATCACATGCATAGTTTCAGATGGTGTCTCTTTCCATGTAGCATTGGGAATGTTGGAAAAACCATTTCCGCTTTTATATGCTTACAGATTATTACCCACATAGTAGCTAGACCGATAGTTTAAAAAATCTGATCATGTCAACTATTTGCTCTCAGTCTTTTAAACACACTTCAAATAAATCCCAGATTCCTGACCACAGCCTATAAGGCCAATGAGGTCTTCCCCTATCACCTCATTTCCTACCGCTCTCCCTTCCACTACCCCACTCCAGCCAGCTGAGACGTCAAGTGTGGCCTGTATCAAGGTCCCTCTCTCCCCTCACTACTATTCACAGGCCTTAATTTACTCCATTCCGATTTCTGGTAAAAATCAGAGACCTCGAAAGAGGCCTTCTCTAATTTAGCCCATCTTGGCCACTCTGTGTCCCAACCTGCTTTAGCTTGCTTCAAAGCACATATCACTATATGACACTGTGTTATATACTTAGGATGTATTTTCTGTCTCACCTCCTGAAAATAAGAGGAGGACATTATTTTGTTCATTGGCATATTCCCAGAGTCTAGGACAGTGTCTGGTATAGTATAGGTGCTCATTGAATGTTGTTGTCTCAATCAGTGCACATGCCCTAAGAGTAACCAATTAGGAAAACAACTGCTTGTAATCAGGAAAAAAGGTTAAAACAGAATGCAAAGACTGGACTCTCCAGTGTGCTAAAAACAGCACGAACTTTGTTATGGGGATACACCCTCTTTCCAAGTAAGACAAATCCATTGAAGCTACCTCTCTCTCCAAATCACTTCATCTTTCCTTATAACCAACCCCCTTATGTGTTCTGCTTTGTGCTCTGTGCTTTCTCATTGTTGCAAGTTATAATCATGCTCTAAAAGGGTGTGTGTGTGTGTGTGTGTGTGTGTGTGTGTGTGTGTGTGTGTGTGTGTTTGCTGTCTTCTCTTTAAGTTTGTTTCTGTATCTAATTGTCCATATCTTTAAATGATTGGCTTTATAATCATTTCCTCTTATTTTTAAATAAGTGAGCTATTTCAGATTTCTCCCTCTTAAAGAAAACGTGCTTACAGTCCGTAACTGCCGTTTTTTTCCTTTGTGGTTAGCCAATGTGCCTGAATAGAAAAATGTTCTCTTATTGCCTGATATTTTTCTCAGCCCCATATTCAGGGTCAGGAAATCTGGAATATGTGACTTGAATAAGTAATAAAGTATAGACTAAAGCTGTCATTGTGGTTCAGTTAACACCTCAAATTAATTAAAGCATTATTATTTTTATTAAATATATTCACTTATATATTTATACATAAAATACATATAACTTAACATTTAGTTAGACCAGTACTGATTCTGGAGGCTGTGCTATATAGTTGAGAATCTAACCAACTTCCATTCTGAGGAAGCTATTCTAATCTACATTTTTTTTTTCAATTGTAGACTAACTTTATTTTTATTTATTTATTTTTAAAAATTATTTTTCAATTACAGTTGACATGCACTATTATGTAAGTTTCAGATATACAACATAGTGGTTAGACATTTATATACCTTACAAAGTGATCAACCTGATAAGTCTAGTACCCATCTGACACCGTACACAGTTATTACAATATTATTGACTATTATATTCCCTATGTTGCATTTTACATCCTCATGACAATTTTTATAACAGGAAATTTGTACTTAATCCCTTTCACCTTTTCCACCTTAATGTACATTTTATATGGAGAAAATGTAATACTTGTAGAGGAAAGCGAAAAAGATATTACAAAAAATTCTCAGCTGTGGCTGTCCTGCCCTTAGCCCGTCGTGGAGGGCTGGTAGGGGTTAACACTGAGCTCCAGGCACCCGAACACTTTTTAATAAATGTGCTAAGGTTTGTTTCTGACCCTTCTGGACTACTCAGCTTTTCCCAGTGCCCTCATCTAGGGATAACAATGAGAAACTTTTGGCTAGATCGCAGAAAATATTTCTTTAACTGCGTTCCTAATTGGTCCACCCTCCAGGGAATATGGGAAAGATGATAAGGCCTGAGTCGAAGCTGAAGAATACGTTGGTCTTAAGCCTTGGATCAGAATCTTAACTGTAACCAGAAGCATCTGTATACATTTATAGTAATGCAGCTATGTTTCCCCACTAAAAGAGATAATACTGGATTCAGGAATGAAAATGTAAAGGCAAAGCATTCTTCGAAGTACAAGAATATGAAGATAGAGTTCAGCTATTGCAAGGGCTTTCTCCGTCTATTCTATTCTTTGCATGATTCTACACATATACCAGCCCCAAGAATGCTGTGGTACTGTTGGGATTTGGGGATTATAAGAACTGTTCCATTAGTACTTGACTATAAACTGTTGCCTCACTTGTTCTGTGAATTTGTCCTTTTAACCTCACTTCAGCCAGAGAAAAGTAAATTAAACATTTACAACAACATTATGATTGCCACAACTGATAATGTGACTTCAGGATGTATAAATGGAGGGAATGATCTAATCCTGTTTGATTCTACAAAGATCAGATGTAGAGCCCTTCATAAGTTCTGGGTCTCACAATTTAAGAAGTACATGGCCAAAGTGCAGTGATTTGGGGGAAAGCAACTTGGAGGGGTTGAGAAGGATGGAAAATGAGTAACAGTAAAAGGAGTGGGGATATTTAAATTGGTGAACAAAAGACTCTATTGGAACAAAGGAAGGGTGATCATTTAACAGAGCAATTCAGTTTGTCCTATTTAATCCCCAAAGTACAGAATTAAATATAATAGTAAAAAGTTACAAGGAAACACATTGTAATTCAATATAGAGAATAACTTCCTAACAAAGGAACCTATCCGGTGATGGAACAAGCTGCTCCAGAAGATTACTTTATGTCATGGATTTTTATCAGATACAGGCTGTGACAGTGGTACAGGGGGATTTACGCATCAGAAGCAAATTTCTTTCAATCCTGAAATTCCATGATATACATTGAAGATGTGTCAAGAAAATAAGCAAACTATCCAGGTAACGTTGATAACATAAAAAAAAAGGCAAAAAACAAAAAACTGTAATGGGAACTACAACGCATGAGGTATGTAGCACTTTTTCCAGAATGAGTTCATGAACTTAATTGTCAGACCTCGTATACAATGGACTCTTACCCAACCATAAAAAAGAATGACATCTTGCCATCTGCAACAACATGGATGGACCTAGAGGGTGTTGTGCTGAGTGAAATAAATCAGACAGAAAAAGACAAATGCCATTTGATTTTCCTTACATGTGGAATCTAAAGAGCAAGATGAACGAACAAAGAAAACAAATAAATTACAGATACAGAGAACATTTTGAATGTTGCCAGATGGGAGGAAGGTTGAGGGGATGGGTGAAAAAAGGGAAGAGATTAATAGGTACAAATTGGTAGTTACAAAATAGTCATGGGAATGTAAAGTACAACATAGGGAATATAGTCAATAATATTGTAATGACTGTATGGTGTCAGATGGGTACTAGACTTATTGGGGTGATCACCTCATAAGTTAAATAAATGTCTAATCACTATGTTGTACATATGAAACTAATATAATATTGTAGAAACTAATATAATACTGTATGCAAACTATAATTGAAAAATTAAAGACTATATTAAAGTTAAAAAAAATCATTAAAAAAAGTGTTTCTTTAGTCTTGCATGAGGACTTCTGTACTGGAAAGACCACCTAACTTGAGGTAGAATACCTGGACTCTAGTCACAACTCTGCCACTTTTACTTCTGTAACCTCAGGCAAGTCATTTAACTTCTTTGACATTCAATTGCCTCATAAGTAAAATAAGGATATTGAGCCCATGTATATCACATGGCTAAGGATCAAATAAAAGCATATGTTCAGGTCTTATTATTTTTGCATCAATACCATTTGTTCCTCCTCTAATTTACTTTGTAATAAGTAAATTGCTGCCTGGTCTAGGAAGTAGCCCATTCATAGCTAAGTCTCCCTTCGAAAGAACTTAGAAACCTGAGCTAATCATCCACAGCAAAAGACTTGGAAAGTGTCACCAGTTTCTCTGCTGAGATCTCTTGCAAGTTGCAGGCTCTTCTTGCTGGTCTTTCTCTGTTTCTGTCACCACTGGTTTTCTATCTGTACGGAGGCACATCCGAGTGCACACAACTTCACAAAATGCCTCCATTATATTGCAATCACAGAAAAGTTTCTTCAGCATGTCCCAGAACATTTGTATTGTGTGTATCGGAGGGCCCAGGCCTGGGATTGTTGGCTTTTGTAGGATTTGATACTCCTCTTCTTCCCCCTCTTTCCCTAGAAGAAGCACCAAGGATGGAAAGACCTCTGTTCTCCTTCACTCGCCTCTCTCTCTTACTGCTGACCATGATGAGCGTCGGCTTGATGAGTTGGGCATGGACTGCTCCCAGTTGCACCATAGCAGACAGCTCCCTATTGCCAACCATCTCCTCCTACATCCCATTCTGTTCCTGGGCCCCAGGACTGTACCTTTTTGCATCATGCTCCCATGTTAAAGGCCTGCCTCAGACCCTAAGAGCCATGCCAGGATATAGAGGCACTATGCCTCCAGGGCACAGTTCCCATACTACTAGCTGATGCCTCTGGACATTTCCCCACACTGTAGCTTCTGAGACTACAGCTGGGCACCTTCAGGATTATATCTGGACCATTTCAAAGATTGGACCAGCTGCAGCACCTTTCCTTTAAGCATCCTGCTCCCTGTTGCCTGAGTCTGTTCCTCACTACAGATGCCTTGGAGCCCCTCAGATTCCTCAACATCCTTTCCTTCCGTGGCCTGAATTATCACCAGAACATCCAGTTGCCCATCAGCCTTAGTCATCTAACCCTGAGGCGCAGCTGTCTGACAGAGCTGCAGGAACTGCAAGGGCTCTTCCCAAACCTTGTCCCTGGTTCCTCTCTTACAACCAGCCCCAGCCCGTGGACCCGTTTCCTGGAGGTGCTAGATCTGTCTGCCAACCTGCAGCTGAGCAGGCCGAGCTCTGCATGGCCTCCAGCTCTATTCCCTGAGACGGGATGGCACCCCACTAGTGCATTAGACCTCCTAGACTCAGGACTGATCCACTTGGACTGCCTCTTCCTTGTGGGAACAGGCTCAGAAAAACTGCCTGGGAATCTGACTGGCTACTTTGAACTTGTTCACTTGACTTTGGGATTAACCAAATCCAGAACATACAGGATGGGGATCTCCTAAGCTGCAGCTCCTTGGGACTCCTCAGCCTTCATGCCAATGACCAGCAGTTAGTTCCCTCTAGTTTCTTGAGTGCCCTGAGTGAACAAGCTTCAGTGGTTCAATCTGTCAGTGAATAACCTGGGCCCAACTTTAGTGTCCCGGGAAGACTGGTCAGCTCAAATCTGAAAGTGCCAGATCTGTCCCACAATGAGCAATGCATTCTGCCCTGCAAGGCCTTCTCTTCTCTTTCTCAGCTCCAGGAGCTCTGGCGGAATGGTAACAACATCTCCAACTTATCCAGTGAGAGCCTGGAGGGACTGAGATGACTGAAGACCCTAGACTGTGTTGGAACCAAATTAAGATGCTAAAGCCAAGCTGGCTCTCTTCTCTTCCTGCGCTCCCCTTACTGAATTTCCTGGGCACCCATTTAGAGTGCATCACAGGCAGGCAACTCCAGGATCCCCAGAAGCTGAGCCATCTGCTGCTGGGTTCCTCTAAGACATGGGAGATCTGTCCTCCCTGGCCTCCAGCAGGCTTAGCTTGGAGATATGGGCAGCCACTTCCACAGTGTTTAGGGTCCCCATTGCAGAACACTTCTTGTTCTTGGAGAACCTTACCTTACAAACTACCTATGTATTGCTGTATCTGAACAACACCACAGTCTATTTCCTTCCCTGCAACACCTTACCCTGTGAGGCAGCAGCCCCTACATCTTCTGTAGCCATCAATGCTGGAGAGTCTTCCCGTAGCTTCCTCTCCTGGAGCACTTGAACTTTTCTGGTCTGATCATGAGGGTACAGAAAATCTGCATCTATTTGCCCAGGCTGTGAGTGCTAGAGCTGGGGGATTTGGATTTCCTCTATGAGCCAAGATCAGTGAAGCTGAAGATGTTACTGAAGAAGCTGCCTCGGTTACAGGTACTGATATTGGGCAACCTGAACCTCAGGAACCTCTCCGTCTCCAGCTTCAGAGGCGTGGCCTCCTTCAGCTGCTGCTGCTCAACTCCAAATGGGCCCTGGGGCTGGACAGCAGCCTCCTGGAACTAATCTCCCGGATGCCTCCATATGTTTATTTCCCAGGTATCACCTTCATCTGCCAGTGTGAAGCTCTTGGGTGGGGCCTTAGGCAACACAGGCCCCAAGCACCGTTGCATATGGGCTGGAGAAATCCATCTGCAAGGCCAATGCCTCTTATTATCCAAGACGCCATTGCTGTCCTTCCTTCCTGGTCACTGCCCACATGGTCCTGAGTTTCAGGGCTTTCTAACAAGCTTTGCTCTGGTGTTCTGCTGACCTTCCTTGCACTGCTTATCTGTCCTACATGGCCCTGGCTTCAACACCTCCAGACCCAATTTTCTGTCTGGTGGTGGAAATAGGGTGGGCAGCACCCCAGAAGCCGATTCCACTATGATGTCTTTTATCCTATTATGGGCAGGACCAAACCTGGGTGCTGGAAGAACTGGTTCCCGCCTTGGTGAAGCCTCTTCTAGTAGATGATGAAAGTTTGAGGCTATGCCTGCCTGAGAGGGTCTTTGGGGTTGAGCAGGATAGGATGGATGCTATGGCTACCAGCATGAAGTGCAGCAGGGCCACACCCTGTGTACTCACATACCAGGTCTTGGGAAGTCCCTGGTGCAATCTGGAATTAAGGCTTGCCCCTACCACTTGGTGGCCAAGCCTGGGACTGCTCACCTTCTGCTGTTGTTTCTGGAACCTACTGATCAGTGGCAGCTGCTCAGCTACCACCACCTTGAAGGAGCCCTATACTGATTTGTCCTCAAGGAGGGCTGAGTGGGATGCCTTCTATGAGCAACTCTGGAAAAAGCTAAGGAAAGCTGGTCAAGACAAAGAGGATTCAGGGCTGTGAAAGAAAGATTCGGTCATGCAGGAACAACTCCCAGCAGGGGCCTAGATGCTATCACGTCACTGGAGGGCAGTCTATAGGCAATGCTCACTTCAAGCCTACTTTCCACACTAAAAATGATACATGAAGAAACTGAAGCCCAATGGGATAACATATTAGAAAGCACTTAGAAACAAGATAGTCATTGAAAAAACAGTTCTGATACCTACTAGAACTCTCAACACAAGGCATCCCCTAAAAAAGAATACACAAAAATATTTTCTAGATTCACATCTGTATTTTTCATAATAAGTTTATTCTGCCCGATGAAAGCAATGTATTTACTTGTTGGGTTTAAAACATACTTTATTCTAGCAGAATGGGACAAGAATCAATGAGATATTTGTCAGCATGCTGAAGCTAGATTGAAACCATGTTTGCAATTCACCAAAGGTCCGAAAATTCAAAGAGTTTTCTAACTCATGAGGCTCTCACAATATCAGTATTACATGGGGGAGAACAATAGTTTGAATCCTATATTACAGGTGGGGAATCTAAGCATACAAAGATTAAGTGACTTACTGCCCTGGCACAGCTGTTATAAAGTTTGGATCTGGCCTTAGTTCCTCTGAGTCACAATCCAGTACTCTATGTTCTCCGTTCTACTATCTTCCAGTTATCTCTAACCAATGACAGCTTACCTTGCTACACATTTAAAATAGCCAAGCATGCCTCCCCCTGCATGCAAATCTGTCAAAGCAATGGCACCAAATAAAACTTGTGTGTGCTACTGCCACCTGGTGGTCATCTCCTTTGACTTGTTAAACCCAGAAATGAACACCCTTACACAATCCTTGCAGAATCACCTTTGGTCAACCTAAGGGGCCACTCAAATTTTGGCTTAAAGAGTGAAAGAATTTCACACACATTTTTTTTTCAAGAAAAATACCAATTTCTTCAATTAATGGAGTCGTTTGTAGCCTCATGGCATAACTCTGGGACTTTGCTGAGCAAGCTATAATCCAGAATTCCTTTGCCCCTTTTGTTTGCTGTCAACCAATGACCCTTGGAAAATACAATTCATTTTTGTCAGTGTTGAAATATAAAAAGTGCTAAATACCCAGAAGTGGGATTATTGGGTCCTTCTTTGTCTCTTGTTATAGCCTTTGTTTTAAAGTCTATTCGTCTGGTATAAGTACTTCAAACCCAGGTTTTTTTGTTTCCATTTTCATGAAATACCTTTTCCATCCCTTTACTTTCAGTTTCTGGGTGTCTTCTGATCTGAAGTGAGTCTCTTGTATACAGCATACATGTATGTAAGGGTCTTATTTTCTTACCCATTCAACCACCCTAGGTCTTTTGATTGGAACATTTAATCCATTTACATTGAAAGTAATTACTCATAGATACGTAGTTATTGCCATTTTATTATTCATATTTTTGATGAATAATAGCAATTATTATAATAATTGTATAATTATTATATATTGATATATTTATAATAGTATAAATATAATAATATCTATAATAACATTATTATTAAAGAAATTTCTCTAACATTTCTTGTAATACTAGTTTAGTGGTGATGAACTCCCTTCACTTTTTCTTGTCTGGGAAGCTCTTTATCTGTTCTTCAATTCTAAATGACAGCCTTGCTGGGTAAAGTAATCTTGGTTGTAGGTCCTTGCTTTTCATCACTTTGAATATTTTGTGCCAGTCCCTTCTGGCCTGCAAAGTTTCTGCTGAGATATCCACTGACAGTCGTATGGGAGCTCCCTTGTAGGTAACTAACTGCTTTTCTCGTGCTGCTTTTAACACTCTCTCTTTGTCTTTAAACATTGGCATTTTAATTATGATGTGTCTTTTTTTGTTGTTGTTAATGAGGTTTTATTGGAAAACAACCATACCCATTTATATACACATTCTATATGTCTGTTTTCATGATACAGAGTTAAGTAATTGTGACAGAAACCTTACATACTGTAAAGCCTATTTATTATTAGGTCCTTTAGGAAAAAAAAACAAAACATTTTCTGACCCCTCTATTATATCACTGACTTGTTCCTCTTCTTTTTTAATTAAAATTTATTGGGGTGACAGTGGTTAGTAAAATTACATAGGTTTCAAGTGTACAATTCTGTAATACATCACCTACATATCACATTGTGTATTCACTACCCAGAGTCAGTTCTCCTTCCATCACCAGATATTTGACCCTAACGTTTACCTTCATTTACCACCTCCCTTGCCTCCTTACCCTCTGGTAACCACTAAACTATTGCCTGTGTCTATGAATTTTTGGTTATTTGTTTGTCTTATTCCTTTGTTGTTTTCAGTTTTATATTCCACATATCAGTGAAACCATATGGTTCTTGACTTTTTCTGTCTGACTTATTTCACTTAACATACTAATCCATTCATTTAGTCGGAAATGGCACTATTTCATCTTTTCTTACGACAGAGTAGTATTCCATTGTGTATATATACCACATCTTCTTTATCCAGTCATTTATTGAAGGACACATTGGTTGTTTCTATGTCTTGGTCACCGTAAATAAAGGTACAATGAACATCAGAGCACATGTATCTTTACAGAGAAATGTTTTCAAGTTTTTTGGGTAGATACGCAGGAGAAGGATTCCTGGGTCATATGGTAATTCTATTCTTCATTTTTTTGAGGAACTGCCACACTGCCTTCCGTAGCAGCTGCACCAATCTGCAATCCCGCCAACAGTGTATGAGGGTTCCTTTTCCTCCACAGCCTCTCCAACACTTACTATTTGTCTTGATGATAGCCATTCTAACCGGTGTGAGGTGATACTTCATCGTGGTTTCAATTTGCATTACTCTGATGATTAGTGATGTTGAGAATATTTTCATATGTCTGTTGGTCATCTGTATGTTCTCTCTGAAGAAATGTCTATTCAGGTCCTCTGCCCATTTTTAAATTGGATTGTTTTGTTGTTGTTGTTGTTGAGTTGTATGAATTCCTTATGTATTTTGGACATTAGCTCCGTATTAGAGGCATTGTTTACAAAAATCTCCCATTCGGTTGGTTTCCTCTTTATTTTGTTGATGGTTTCTTTTGCTGTACAAAAGCTTTTTAGTTTGATATAGCCTCATTCATTTATTTTAGCTTTTACTTTCCTTTTTTTGACATCAAATTCATAAAATCCTTTTTGAACCCAATGTCCATAAGTTTAGTACTTATGTTTTCTTCTATGTAGTTTATTGTTCAGGTCTTATGTTTACGTCTTTGATCCATTTTGAGTTAATTTTGGTACATGGTGACAGATAGCAGTCTAGTTTCATTCTTTTGCATGTGGCTTTCCAATTCTCTCAGCACTATTTATTGAAGAGGCTTTCTTTTTTATCTTTGGTTATTTTCTAGATCTGTTCCTTGAAAACCTGATAATGGTGGTATGTCAACTATTCTAGGAAATATTTCTTAGGTAAAAATGAATTGATTGGTAAATGTTTTGTCTAGAGTAAGATGATAAATGACTTATGAATTCTTGGTGAGAGATCAAGATTTTTTTAAATTTGGGCTTTGCTGAGAGCAATGACTCCAGTGGCTATGCATGTCTCTCACAGGGATCCTGAAAGCTAAGCTGATAGAATTGTGACAGGAGTTATTGACTCCTATGGGGCCTGAATTTTCTAAGCCAAGGTAGATCCTACACCCACCTATGTATGTCTCATTTTTCCCCTGAGCTGTCACTTTGCAGGAGAAGGCAAAAGTCTAACAATTGGACTGTCATGAGAACTCTTTCTGCGAAAGAGAAATGACTAATATTAATCTGCCGATACGCTGTACTTCCTGTCTTTATCCTAAGTGAAATCCAAGTATAAATGTGACCTTTTAATGTCATGTTAAAATGTTGTTTAAAAAGCCCATTGTAGAGTTATCTAACTCTAGGGGGATGTAATTTTGTTTAACTTAGTATTTACTATTTATGGGCTCACAGACATTATACAATTATATAATGAGATGTATTGGGTTGTCAGAAAAGTCATGACGCATGTTTGCAACAGATGGCACTAATTCATTTTTGGAAGTACTAGAGTCATTCACATCTATGTTACTGCTATGTCATTTGACAGCTGACAGTTCTAGCTTCATTCTAAAAAAATTGAGCGATTTGGTTGAGTTTTGGAGATTTTGCAACAAGTTGAAGATGGAAAACCAAACTGTGCGTTTTTGCCATATTTTACTCTTTTACTTCCATAAAGGGAAGAACGTGTGTCAAACTTGTGTAAAGCTGCATAAAGTTTATAGGGACAATGCTCTACAAGAACGTCAGTGCCAACGATGGTTCACGAAATTCTGTGCTGGTGATTTGGATCTCAACAACGCTACTCGGTTAGGGAGGCCCACCGAAATTGATGATGACAAAATAAAGGCACTTATCAAGTCAAACCCACATTACACAACACTAGAGATTGCAGAAACATTGAACATTCATCATTCAAGTATTCATGACAACCTGAAGAAGCTGGGATACATAAGCAAGCTCGATATTTGGGTTCTGCATGAACTCAAAGAAGTTCATTTGATGGCGCATATAAACATCTGCAATATGCTCATTAAATGTGAGGAAAACGATCCTTTTTTGAAGTGACTGATAACTGGTGATGACAAGTGGATTTTTCACAACAATGTGGTGCACAAACGGTCTTGGTCCCGATGTGATGTTTCACCTCAAATTACATCAAAAGCAGACATTCATCAGAGGAAGGCTATGCTCTCAGTGTGGTGGGATTTTAAAGACATCGTGTTTTTTGAGTTCCTACCAAGGAACCAAACAATCAATTTGAATGTGTACTGTCAGCAATTGGACAGTTTGAACAAATCCATTATCCAGAAATGTCCAGAGCTTGTTAATTGTAAAGGAGTTGTGTTCCATCGCGACAACGCGAGACCACACACAAGTTTGATCACCCGTCAAAAATTATTGGAGCTTGGATGGGATGTGTTGCCACACCCACTATACTGGCCTGACTTTGCACCATCAGACTTCCACTTGTTTTGCTCTCTTCAAAACTCCTTGCGTGGTATAACATTCAATTCAGATGAGGCTGTAAATCAGCACCTTGTTCAGTTTTTTGCAAATAAAGACAGGTCCTTCTACGAACAAGGAATTATGAGGCTCACTGAAGGATGGCAAAAAATTATTGACCAAAATGGGCAATATATAGCATTGATTGATCTTTGCTCTTTATATAAATAAATGACCTTTGAAAAACATGGACAAAATATGTCATGACTTTTCTGACAACCCAATAATAAAAAACTGCTGAATTGTGTTATTTATTTTTTAGTATGGTAGAAAAGACAATCCCAGAGTTTAAAGTTGTATTGCCCTTTAGGAAATTAACTGGTTTACACATATAGCTTAGAAATTTTATTTCAGAATTCTTTTTTTTTTTTTTAAAGATTTGTATTGGGGAATTGGGGATGGGAACAGTGCTGGGGAATTGGGGAAGGGGAACAGACAAGTTGCTGTTGTTTTGTTCTTCAGTTTAGTTATGGAGGACATTGCTTCACTGGCCCAAGTTGGCACCATCATTGCGCTCTTCCCGGGCATCAGTATTGTTTTTTATATTCTGAATATATAGTCACATTTTTATATTCCCTTTTGAATTGGCTTTGTCATCCTACTGTCCCTCATTAAAGAGTTAAATACAGTATTTGACATTGTTCATCATTTATTTGTTTGAGAATTATGTTTAATAACATTTTAAAAATTGTACTTTGACAGCAACAAATTCTTAAATATGGTCAATTACTAATGACAACAGCTGTGTTTTCTATATAACATCCTTCACAGGCACCAATTAGGTGAGTTGCTTGAGATGTCAACAAGAGACTCAGGTGTTGTATTAAGGCTCTATAACACCTTGAAGAAAGTGTTTCCACTTCTACAGCTTCCAGTGATAACTTGGTATTTATCATTCAGCCTAGCCTACTCCAGGAAGCATGATTGAGCTAGAAACCAGTGAGAATCGTTTTACTCAGGTACAGACTGACACATGGAAAATTGGTACCATACATAGTGTCAAATTAATCAATCCAAGCTAGGTAAAAGGGTTGGATTGTGTTACACAATGAAATCTGACTGTTTCATAGCATGCAAGGCCTAAGGTCAGCTTTCTAGCAAGAACTGAGGTTCAGACAACTCAAACAACAGCATCCCAGGGAATCCCAGTGTTCATTAGGCTGAACAAAAAGGATTGCAAAAGCTTCTGACACAGCTAGAGCCCTGGGGACAAGATATTTTTCCAGTCTGTACAGCCAGTCCTCAATTAGGGCTTGATTTATAAGGAAGCAGTTAGGGCACAGATGGGGCAACTGTGATGGTCATCTGATAATTTCTTATTTTGCTGGACCTGAAGCTATGAAGAAGGGGCTTGTGGGGTGAATATCAGGGTAACATATCCCTTCCTCAAAACCACATAGCTCTTGATAAGCAATGATGTAAGTTTCTTGGATATATTTATTCAAAGCTCCATTCACTTCTCTCGCTCTTTTCTCTGTCTCTGAAAAGTATTTTTGTACCTTCTGTTGTCTGTATTTTTTTCTGTATATACTCTAACTTTTATCATTTTTAAATTTAAGAAACCATTGTGGTTTTATTGTTTTTTATACACTGACAAGCATTCACAGAACAATGAAATTTCCATAGCATGAGGGAATTCTAGGACTGTTGGTATTTTGGAAGGTGGTTACAAGGTTTGGATAAGATAGGATAAATTTTATATAACAAAAGGCACTGGATTCATGCAATGTTGTCTTAAGACTACCTTGTTCTATGATAGTCTTATATTCTGTTTTCCATTTCTTGAATTATTTCAACTGCTTTTTGCTGAATCTTCTTCATTTCCCCCAAATGCAATTTAAGACGCAATATTTCAAACAAAGCCAAAAATGTTTAGAACAGAAAGATTATGCCTTTCTCAATGGGAAATATCATGATGAGTTCCATCTCCAATGAATGGTGTCTATTTCTTGGTATTTCAGAAACAATTAGGAAACGCATCAGATAGCTTCAAAAGGAGTTTACATGGCACTTAATCTCCAACTAGAAATTTACTTTCCATCATTGTTGTTTCTTCTTTTGTGAATGCTTTTAGTTAAAAAAATAAACAGAAACAATAGCAAAACATGATATAGTCTATTTGAAAAAACTCCCGCAACAACTCTCATGAGGAAAACTTTACTCGCTTTCTTAGCATTTTGTACACAGATCTCTCTGGTTCCCTGCTTAGAAAACCCAGAGAGCAGTTGACCAACTATCCACAAATAGCCCTTGATTATTTAAAGGGTTTCATTTTGTCATCTTCCCTTCATGCTGCATTGGATCTTTCCATAAATATTTTCATTTCCTGGCTCTACCAGCAGGTGAAGAGGGTGGTCACATATGTTGTGTGAAAGGGGACATTCAAGTGTTTCTGGGCCCAAAATCTCTCTTCTGTGTGCTTCTCTTGAAATATTGTATAGAGGGAAGTTTCTTGGTATTAAGAATTTTTCCTTTTGAAATTCAGGATTTTTCTGCATTGCCTATGTAAATCCTTGACACCAAGCATGAATGACTACCAGGTAACTTTCTCTGAATGATTTGAGAGAACCAAGTACAACACGGAGTAGGTAGCTGGGACTGAGGACAGAAAAATACAAATTTCATCTCACTTAATATCTTGCCTAGAGCTAGTTCTAGATTAAAAATATCCTAATCTGGATAGACAGCATCTGCTAATTCTTAACCACATTAATAGAAAAGAATGTATCAGTGTTTCCTGATTTTTCATTTGTGATCCAAGATTTCCCAACCAACGTTGGGGGTGAATGTAAGTGTAGAACAGGAGAAATGGATAAAACAACACATTTGTGTATCTTTTATTTATCTTAAGCATACCTATGGTTGCTGAAAAGCCCAATAGCAGCATAATTCTGATTTCTGTAATTATCCTTTTCTACAAAATGGGTCATGGTGAGCCTCTTCTGTACATGCTGCAACGATATAAATCATTGCCTTTGGTCTATTCTTTTGGTAATTTTCAATGTATTTCAGGCACGTCCTGCTCATCCTGAGTTTGATGCTTCCCTAAAATATAAAGGTAAAGATTTTAGATCCCACATATAAGTGAGG
>NW_017732935.1:2628-60464 GCF_001890085.2 Hipposideros armiger | reverse complement strand
GGCCCCCTCTGTATATGTAGTCATGGGATGTAAAATACAGCATAGGGAATATAGTCAATGGTATTGTAACAGCTATGTATGATGTCAGAGGCGTAGTAAACTTTGTGGGGTTATCACTTTATGAGGGGTGTAAATGTCTAATCATTCTGTTGTTTTGTACACCTGAAACTAATGTAAGAAAAAAATTAAAAAATAAATGTAAAGGTTTTATTTCTTCTTATCCAGTCTCTACAAACTTCCAAACCTCTGTCACCTGGGATAATAAATAAGGACAAAGAACATGAGCTACTTTTCAATCCTTCCTAAATAATTTGTTTCCTAACACCTACATTTATAACTACTAACCTTTGTACAATATAGCAATTTACAGCACAATATAGTCTTCATTCAATTTGATAAATTAGTATGCAATAAGCATTGTGGTGGGAGTACGAAGATGAATAAGAAATATTCCCTTTGAGGGATTTAGTCATTTTTTTGTGTAAATGTATATTGCTCGTAGATTACTATAGATTCTCAAAGCAACTTTGGGAGATATTATTATCATATTAGATTGAATCAACACAGAATAAAACTCACGTTTAATACCTTGCTTGAGGTTACTTCATTGGTGAGCGATAGAGCTGGGCACTGAATCTAGATACTTCATTCCAGAGCTCTTGTCCTTAATGAACATAATTCTTTTAAAAATTGGAATGATTCTCATGTTCTCATCACCTCATGCCCAGGTCATTGTCTCCCTTCCTAGTTTGTTGTAAATGCAATTTAAAATCATTATAGGAATAAGCATTGGAAGAGATGCAAAGTGATGTTCCTTGTTCTAGTTACACAAGAATGTACATTTCATACCTCATGGAATTTGCTTAAGTGTTTTTTTCACCTTGGAATAATGTTCTATAAACACCAGACTCAGAATCTGATGACTATTTTTTTTTTGCTTTTTGTCTAATTTAAATCTCTCTCTCCCTCTCTCTCTCTCTCTCTCTCTCTCTCTCTCTCTTTCTTTTTCTCTCTCTTAATATTACATCAAACTTAAAAAATTTTTTCTTTAAATATTGGGGCGACACTGGTTAGTAAAATTACATAGGTTTCAGGTGTACAATTCTGTAATACATCATCTATATATCACATTGTGTGTTCCCCACCCAGAGTCAGTTTTCCTTCCATCACCGTATATTTGACCTCCTTTTCCCACTTCTACCACCCCCTCCATCCTTACCCTCTGGTTATCTTAAATCTCTCTTGTTCCAATTTAATTCCTTTTTTAGGTCAGTTGGTATTCTCGACTTGATGAAAAAAGAAAATGATTCGAAGGTGACAGAATTTGTTCTTCTGGGTCTATCATCTTCTTGGGAGCTGCAGCTATTTCTCTTCTTAGTATTTTTGTTGATGTACGTGGCTATTGTTCTGGGAAACCTCTTGATAGTGGTCACAGTGCAAGCAGATGCTCACCTACTCCAATCTCCTATGTACTATTTTTTGAGCTACCTGTCCTTCATTGACCTATGCCTGAGCTGTGTTACTGTGCCCAAGATGTTAGGGGATTTCCTACAGCAGGGCAAGGTCATCTCTTTTTCAGGATGCCTGGCCCAGATTTACTTCCTGCACTTCCTGGGAGCCAGTGAGATGTTTCTGCTGACAGTCATGGCCTACGATAGGTATGTTGCCATATGTCATCCTTTGCATTATCTGACAGTCATGAACCGCCAGCTGTGCTTTCAGTTGGTTTTTGCCTGCTGGTGTGGGGGTTTCATCCACTCCATCACACAAGTCACACTGATCATCCAGCTGCCCTTTTGTGGTCCCAATGAACTGGATAACTTCTACTGTGATGTCCCACAGGTCATCAAGCTAGCCTGCATGGACACATATGTGGTAGAGGTACTGATGGTCTCAAACAGTGGTCTGCTGTCTCTTGTCTGCTTCTTGGTCTTGCTCTTCTCTTACGCTGTCATCCTCATCACGTTGAGAACTCGCTACCGCCAGGGCCAGAGCAAGGCACTCTCTACCTGCGCCTCCCACTTAACAGTGGTCAGCCTGATATTCGTGCCGTGTGTATTCATCTACCTGAGGCCTTTCTGCAGCTTCCCGGTGGATAAGGTAGTCTCCGTCTTTTACACAGTGGTCACACCTATGTTGAACCCCCTCATCTACACACTCAGAAATGCTGATATGAAGACAGCCATGAAGAAGCTGAGGAAAAAATCATGTGGCATCTTGCTGCCATGTTAAAGGATGAGCGGGAAGAGGTGATTTCGAAAACATACTCTTTCTTGGGACACTCAACTCATTCCGTACCTGAGTTCATGGATGAAAACCAATTTGGTGACTTTGATATAAAAGAGAAACCAGCATAAAAATTATAATGCCTTGTTCTTGATTATAGTTATGAGGCATAGGTGACTTTCTCAGGTATCAAATAGTAAGCAGGGAACTCAGGAGTGTTTACTATCCCCCAAATGGTAACAGTAATTGATTGAGGGCTAGAGTCAAGAGGACACCTTGAAAGATCAACTCTTCTATCCTTTGTCTATTAGTAGTCTTCCTTTATTCAATTCATTTCACTTTTAAACTGTGTTCAAATGAGAGAATATATTACATCTCCTATTGTGTCCTGCTCCTCCAGGGTCTAACAATTCCTGGTGTCAGGAAGCTCCTTCTGATGTCTCATCGGAGCCTCTTTGGAAGCAGTGTGACTCCCTTTTGTCCTGTCCTAACGAAGCCTGAAAACATTGCTAACCACCCTGTATATGAATATAAGTGCTCGCCCAAAAACTGTGTTCTGTCTTACGCCAAATTTTAGAAATGCAATTGAACAACTCTCTTGAATGAATACACACCCTTAGCAAAGCTTATGTGTGGCAGGAAAGGAAGTCTGGGAGAGCTGGGTGATGAGAGCTCTTAGGATTCTGCTGTACAGGCTGCTGGAGAAGAGGTCTCCCATTTCCCCTCGAGTTTTTCTTTGAGTGGCATTATAGTGGGGGGGCGAGTTGATAAGCTGGCTCGACTGATTATAATGTTTAAGAGCTCTGAATGCTAAAGGAAAACAAAAAGAAAGAAATGAGCTGTTTTAAAGCATCCCCTGACCTGGTGCTTATCCTTGAGGTTCTCATGGTTATTACCTGAGTCTTGAAAGTGCTTTGAGGGGCTCAAAGCTAACTGGCCGAGTGGCTCAGTTGGTTAAGAGCTCACACAAGAGTGCAAGCTCTGAGTAACAGTGGCTCGATACCCGGCCTGAGCTGAGTTTCTGCTGAGCTGCCAATAGGTGGCAGGATGGCTCAGTTAAAAAAAAAAAGTGCTCTGAGGAGTAGGTAATATGATTGAATTTCATTTTTAGAAATGAACACAGATTTGAGTGACTTGCCCAAAATCACTTAGAAAAAGTGTATTCAATGAAAAAAGCTAGTAACTTTAGATAATTAAGATTAAGCTAATATTTTTTTCTCCCCAGAAAGAGTATTTATCCCAAATACAAGTATGTAGACTAATTGCTTAGTTTCAACTTACTTGATAGAAGCTCCAGAACTAGGACATCCTTAAAAAACTCATGTAAACATTTATTTTTAAGGTTCCTAGTTTCTGATATAAGATTCTTTGCAACTTTATCTGCTAAATAATAATATAAAGATGGACTTCCAGGAATATTTTTATATTTGTTCACTTTATTTACTAATCAATTGCTATGGAGAAACTTTTCTGATTACTTAGCTGAAAACATACATCAAGGAAAAAAAATGTCTGAAATTCCACCTACTACTAAGTTATATTAGGAAATTTGTAATACCTCCTCATCACATAAGAGCTTTCTTTACATTGGAATAAGGAATGGATTTTCATTTTTGTACTGGCCGTTAGTGACTTTATGTTTAAGAAACAGTATTTATGGGCCGGCCGAGTGGTGCGATGGTTAAGAGCTGGCTTGGGACACCAGAGGGCCCCAGTTCGGATCCCACATATGAGGGCCAGTGACACTGCCCTCTACAGCTAAGATGCTGAACAACAGCTCAACCTGGAGCTGGGCTGCCGTGAGTTGCCGGCGACAGCTTAGTCTGCAGTCCCTGTGGCAGTGGGTTGCCATGGTCTACTGTGTGTAGCCAGCAGCCAGCATGAGCGGCCGTGAGCGGCCGTCCAGAAGCCGGCGACTGATCTGCCTCACCCGGGAGGAGTGCAATGATGGTGCCAACTTGGGCCAGTGAAGCAACGTCCTCCACAACTAGACTGAAGAACAAAAGGACAGCAACTTGTCTGTTCCCCTTCCCCCAATTCCCCAATAAAAATCTTTGGGGAAAAAAAGAAAAAGAAACAGTATTTATGTATGTAAGTATGTATGTACGAGTATGTATGTATGCAATGCATGTATGCATGTATGTACTGCTACAGAAGGACTCAGACCAGAAGAAGGCAACCACTTGGATGATTTCTTAATAGTATGAGTGAGGCTGAGAGTGGCATCCCTGGTAAGTACAGATTGCGCTCTCCTCTTTCCCAAACTCCACAATATTTCCACAGAGATCCATTGCCTACAGTGAGTATGCAGAAGAGCAGACGGGAGGAAACTGCCAGACAGAGAGTAGTGTGTGGGTTGGCAAGGAGGTAAATGATACCAAGAGTCAGCCAGGCACATCACAGGAATGTGAGGCTCCAGGCTTTCTTTTTTCATTAGCTCCCTGAACACCCCCATTTACTAATGTCCCCCTTTCATAGCAAAATTTAAGGCCTTGAGAAAACATTTAAAATGTCTTGTTGATAGCTGGGATTGGTAGCAAAATATTCAGAAACATAAGAATTTTGTATATTCCCTTTTGTATTTTCAATCCTCTGATACTTGCTTAATCAATTATCTATATCAAAATTCTCTTTATTAAGCTGATAATATTTGTTTTTCAGACTGTCCATGATTTATATTATCTACACAGTTCCCTGCTTAAATGCTCTGAGCCCACTTTCAGGGTCTGCCTGAGCCTCTTCCTTGGGTCCATCCTTCTGGGGTAAGGGAAATCTAGTAAGAAAATAGTAAGATGGCCAAATAATAATAAGTAGAGGTAGGTTTTTTGTTGCTGTTGAGTTAGAGATCCAATACAGTGATGCTGAGTACCAACCTCCCCCTTCCTTTGCCCCAATTGTGCAAAACTGTGTGAAAATGGCCTGAATATTTATTAACTAGTTATTTACCAAGTGACATTCAATATAGATTTACAAGGAGTCACTTGGTGGGAGTTTTTAGAAGGAGAAGTTTTTCCCATTGCCATATTTCTCCCTCTAAGGGACCTAGAAACTAGGAAGCATTATGGGAGAGAAGTCAGCATGTCATCACAATGTTTACCCCTAATTTAGAGAAAACATTTCCTGGGAGATATCCCTCTAATAAATAACTACTAGGGAGTTTTGGATGTTTTAATATTCATTAATTCATTACTCATTCACTAATGCATTATTAATTTATTATCCATTCATTAATTCAACAGCTATTTGCTGAGTGCCTCTTATGTTCCTGGAAATGTGGTAGACATCTGTCATTTGGGTGTTCCCCAAAGCATCAATAGCTAACTATACTATATATATATAGTATACTATATATATATACTATATATATCAAATACCTAACTATAAAGTCTCAATATCCACCAGAGGAAGGTGAATAGCATTCTAAGGCCATATGTGAGCCGAGAGGACTGAGGGGTGTAGAGCACAGAGGTCAGAAGTGTGGAACTCTGGAATCAGACAGCCTCGTCATGGTCCAGCTCTACCACTTGCCCAAGGGCGAGTGACCTCTTGGTACTCCTTCGACTGTAAAATGGGGACAATTATACCTGCTTCATAGGGTTCTCAGGAAAACTAAGCAAAGTGATGCTTGTAAAGCTCTAATAAGCAAGGGTGTCTACCTGTGGTCAGAACTCAATAAATATTGACTGCTTATGTTACCACTATTGCTAATTGTTCCATTAAATTAAAAGGGAACTAAAGGCTGAAAGAAAATTGTACAGTTTTTTGATTCTAGAGAATCACAGGACAGAATCACAGAACTAGAACTTTTGACTGTAAACCCCTGCCATGTGACAGTAAAACCCTTAGTAACTCCCCATTCATATTGAAGCCAGACTCAATACAAGACATTTCATGTTAGGTGATAGTATAAGCATCCTCAAAAACAATTTTTTTAATGTAAAAAAAAACCCCACATTTTAAGTTTTTTATTATAATGTTCAGGTTAACATCATGCTTTCAAGGCTTTTATGCCATAACTTTTAAATTTAAATAATTGAAAAAATATTAGAATAGTTTTCAATTTACAGGAAAGTTGCAAAGATAGTACAGAGAGTTTCTGTTTATCTCACACCATTTCCCCTATTGTTAACATCTTACATTACTCTGGTACACTGTCACAATTAATGAACCAACATTGATACAATATTAACTAAACTCCATATTGTATTTATATTTCAATCGTTTTTCTTTAATGATTAGGCTTACTCAAGTTATCTATTTTTTATCTATTTTCATGCTAGTTATTGATTTATTGTCCTTATGTTCTTTATGTACCTAGGAAACGTTTTGTAATTATTCCATAAAAAAACACAAGCACCTGGTGAGCTTCTGTTACTTAGAGGAAATGGCAAAATCTATAATGCAAATATGGTGCAGTCTGGCTCCTATCTCTTAAGAGAATAACTGTTTGAATTCCTGTCCCTACCCACCTCTTCTTCTTCTTTCACCTGCAAGTTCTATCCTGTCTCAGATTCTGGTACAAATATTATCATGGCAATTTGTGGGACAATGGGGCATAAAAGGGGATAAGAAAATCTAGGATAATACCTAAGAATCCCCATATTATTCACTTTGCTGCAGTACCACTCTAAACCCTGGGCCCAGTTCTAGTGACTAAGCTTGTTCCAAGACCAAGTCTCAGTCATAGTCCCCACTTATTGTCCCAGTCCTGTCCCATAATATGAACCTCTGAGCTATTTACAGTTTCCCCATACACTTATGCCTCTGAACATGTTGCTTTCTCTGCCGGAATTACCCACTTTTTACCTTCAATATCAGATTAAGAGTGTTAACTTCTTGGAAGTCATCTCTAATCCTGTCCTTACAGAGTTTTATTAACTGATCCTTATGTGAATTTTCATAGCACGCTATACCTATCTTTTGTCATCATAGCACTTACCATATTGTAATTTTTTAAATTAAATTTATTAGGGTAACATTGGTAGTAAGATTATATAAATTTCAAGTGCACATTTCTATACTACATCATCTGTATATTGCATTGTGCGTTCATCACCATATATTTCTTTCAGTTCTTTCTTCACCATATATTTGACTTCTTTTTCTTTTCACTTATTGGGCTGCCCATTATTCAATGGTCTTTGTATCCAGACTATCCAGCACAGTGCCCAGCCAAGAATAAATGCTTAATATTTTTTATTGAGATATAATTTACATATAACATTGTGTTAATTTAAGGTGTACGACGTATTGATTTGATACATTTATATATTGCAATATGATTACTACCATAAGCTTTAACTAACAACTCTATCATGTCACATAATTACCATTTCTTTTTTGTAATGAGAACATTTAGGATCTTGTTTCTTAGCAACTTTGAAGTATATAATACAGTATTGTTGACTGTGATCACTATGCTGTGCATTAGATCTCTAGAAGTTATTAATTTTCTAGTTGCAAGTTAGTATCCTTTAACAACAGCTCCCCAATTCTCCTTCCCCCCAGCCCCTGGTAACCACCATTCTACTCTGTTTCTATGTGTTTGGCTTGTTTAGATTCCACATATTAGTGATATCATGCAGTATTTGACTTTCTCTGTCTAAATATAGTTTTGAGGGAAGGAAAGGAGGAAGGAAGAATGGAAAGAAGAGAAAACAAGATAAGGAAAAAAGAGGGTGAAAAAAAGAATCATGTGACATAGTTCTTCATCTCAAAAGGAATTCGAGTAGAGAACCCAGTAAAACCAGGACTGCCATGACAGCTATTTCCTTGTCTAAACAACAACTTTATTTATAACCTAGAGAGTCATAGAACAATAAACTTGTCAACAACAACAAAAAGCACTTTATGCTGTAACATAATCATTTTTGTCTCAGAATATTACTAACAAGGTGAATATAATTTGGGTTACTGTATGTTTCCTGTTATATGGTTGTACTATTCAAACACACAGAGCTTGAGGCTTGACCTGACAGTTTATACTATAATTCGGTGATAAATTTTATACTCAGTTTCAGAGGTGTAACCCTTATCTTCAGCCAAGCCCCCTTGACCTAAATCCCTTAGAAACCCATTGATGTAATAGGGCTGAGGCAGTACCTTCACAGTGCCACTAAATTAAATATTTTGCTTGCCAACTTGAGCTTCAGCAAATTTTAAAATGAAGTAAAATATTTAGTAGTTTTATAAACAAATATTTTGTTGTTGGGTTAGTGATTCAATAGTGATACGAACATCACCCTCTCCCTTCTTGAATAAATTGTGCAAAACTGTGGAAATGGCCTCAATATTTATTAACTAGTTACTTACCAAATAGCGTTCATTATACTTTTTACAAGGAGTCATTTAGTGGGGATTGCACTTGCACTTTCTCTGCCTAACAGTGCTCTCCAGTGGCTCCCCAATCACTGGCTTAGTAATTCCCTCAGGGTTGTGATGAGGCAGGTTGCTGATGGTTTCGGCAGCAGGGACATAGAAAGTTCTCGCAGAGCAAGATCAGAGGACATGATATGGCTATATAATCATACAATCCTGGGAGAGAGAGAAAGAGAAAGAGAGAGAGAGAGAGAGAGAGAGAGAGAGAGAGAGAGAGAGAGAGAGANGAGAGAGAGAGAGAGAGAGAGAGAGAGAGAGAGAGAGAGAGAGAGAGAGAGAGAGAGAGAGAGAAACTCAGAATCTCTTCTTAGGCTGTAGGTGTTATCTTTTCTGTGAAATGTGGCATGTGCATAGAAGAAGTATCGCCATACAGAACTCAATTTTTTAGTGTGAATATCTGGATATAGACCACGTTTCTATCTCAGACAGTTTTATAGATCCAAGAAGATCTCAGAT
This sequence comes from Hipposideros armiger, assembly GCF_001890085.2. Classification (NCBI taxonomy): domain Eukaryota; kingdom Metazoa; phylum Chordata; class Mammalia; order Chiroptera; family Hipposideridae; genus Hipposideros; species Hipposideros armiger. Next base: position 51,404 of record NW_017732935.1, on the reverse strand, counting down.
TGTACAAATCCATGTCGTGGGACCACACTCAAGAAGACAGCTGGAGTAAGTTTTCCAACTGGAATGACAAATTAACAACTGGTGAAAGAGAGGCAAGGGCAATTTTCATTGATTCAAATCCTATTCAAGGATAAAGAGGAATTTTCAAATCTTTCACTTGCTTTACATCTGTTCTAGTAATTCCATTAAGTAATTCAGGAAGTAGCTTGTCACAGTTTAAAGTGTGTATCAATATTATTTCAATTGGAATTTAGTCCTAGCTTTACCACTAACAGTGAAACCTAGATAATTCAATTTCCTCTCTGCACCTCATTTGTTACATCAACAGTAAAATGAATGGAATAAAGTCAAGTGATCTCTAAGAGCCTTTTTACCCATATAAAAGTAAAACTTTACATAAACCTAAGGGGATCTGAGGAGGTTATTTAAAGCTATTACTCTAAAATGAATGGCTTTATGTCAGGAATAGGGTTTTATTCATCTTTTTATCTTCACAGCACAGAACCAGACACAGAAAATGTGCTCAATAAATATTTCTTATGTGAAAAGATAAATGAATATTGGTGCTGCATGAAATGTAGTCCACATTGTGTTACATTAACGTATTTGCAGATTTTCTCACTACTTTACTTGCTCAGACACTATTGCACAAAGAGCTTGCTGTGAAGCTGGCTGTTAGGAACGAGATACAGAATGTTTGACCTCTGCCCTTTGCAAATCGCTCATAGGAAAAACCAAGACGAAATCTCTTCCCCGGAGGAATCCAGGGAGCTGCAGTCTTACTATTCGTTCTATTTTAAATAATTTAGATGGGCTCATGATGTTAAATCAAGGAGCAACCTTATGTCTTTAACAGCATAAACCCCGTTATAACTGGTATATATTCTTTGGTATTACCCAAGAGAGATCAAATTTGACTTAAGAACCTGAAGGACCCGTGGAAATAATCCGTTCCATGGAGGCTCTGGTCTACAGAGTTCACACGGACAATGCTGATGCTTTTGAAATCCTACCACTAAAATGGTCATGACTTAGATTTGCAGGTCACTTATTGTTTTTATGTCCATTAATCAATTTGATCCTTACCATGGGTGTCATTATTGTCTTACAGGGGAGGACTCTGAGGTTAATAGAAGTGAGAAAAATTGTATGAATGTCACATAGCATGTAAGAGGCGGAGCTGAGTGTCCAGCTCTTTGTCCCAATGAAGATAGTAGAAAGATCTTGGCTATTAGACTTGGATTAATTTGATGGGCTTCAGAGGGGCATCCTAGATAAAGTCGAGACCATTACCGTTCAGGAATAATAGGGCAGCTGCCCAAACATCTTTGTGTATCCTTGCTTGCACTCTTAAACAAAGCCATGCAGAGATATGGACTATACTCTGTTACTACTCCAGTCAAAGAATATACTTGAGAAGGTGAGAGTCAGCAGAAGATGCATTTTCTAAAATTTTGACAAGCATAGAAATACATATAAATGGGAATTAGGAGATGAATATTGGAAGAGATTAGTGTCCTAAGATGACTGTTATCCAGGCTTCGCTGTCTCCTTCCTGTCAGCATGTTCTGCAATCACTAACATGGGTATGAAAATTATATATTTACTTACAGTATGCCATGTACATAAGTGCTTTATATGTAACACACATTTAATATTTACAAAACTTACATGGTACGTACTATTCTTTTTTTAATTTAAAATTAATTAATCAATTACAGTTGACATTCAATATTATTTTATATTAGTTTCAGGTGAATAGCATAGTGGTTAGACATTTATATAATTTACAAAATGATCCACCTGACTAGTCTAGTACCCACCTGGCACTATATATAGTTACTACCATATTATTAACTCTATTCCCTATGCTGTATTTTATATCCCTGTGACTACTTTGTATCTACCAATTTGTATTTCTTAATCCCCTTACCATGTACTATTCTTATTTATATTTTATACTTGAAAAAACTGAGGTCAAGGAAAGTTAAGCAGTTTTCCTGATGTCATAGTGCTAGTTAGCGTGTAGTAGTAGAGCTAGAATTTGAACCTGGGCAAACTGGGTTTCAGGCTTCTTCTTTTTAACAAGCATCTCCACTATCTCACATTGCTGTTGCCCTCATGATGTGGGAGTAATCTTTTCTTTATGATCCCCCAAATCATTCAAGATAAATTCCAACTCCTTAACTTAATTCATAAGGTTCTTTATGATCTGAGCAATTCTTCCTTTTTAGCCCTATTTGCTGACACTTCCCTTCATGGGTTCTGTGCTGAATCATGTCATTATGTTGGACATCACAGAGGATGCTTTGATGGTTTACACCATTTATTTTCATATATCTTTTTCACTAGTCCTGGAACATCCTTCCTGCCCTTCCACTCTTCTGTGCTCACTCCCTGAAATCCTCTTTATTCAGGTGAACTCTAACTCACCTTTCAAAATTCCACTCAGTGATGACCTTCTCTGGAAAGGTGTCCTTGATTCTTTTGAACTTCTTTACTGTTATGTCAGAGACCTGTGATTGTGAGTTTACACATGGAGCTCCTCTATTTGATTGTCAACACACATCAAATGAAATATCACATCACTTGTTGTATTCTTATTATAAGTTTAATTTGAGCAAAGTTGGTACAAACTGTGTATGTTGTGATGATCTTGCTAGTTACAACTGTGGTCTTTGACTCTAAATACTGGATGCAGTTAAAAAAATAAGCTATACTCTTCATGATTAGCAGAAGTGGAACCTTTTGATTGTTGCAGAAAGTTTCAAATGAGACTTTCAAATGAGAAAGCAGGAATGGTGACATTGATACCGTCAGACTCAGCAGTATACATATTCATTAAGAAAATACATTTTGATGTCCCATTGCCTAAGTTCAAATACCAAGTCTGCCAATCACTAGCTCTATGACTTTGGGCAAATTTTTCATTTTCTCTGTGCTTCAGTTTCCTCATCTCTAAATTGGGTATAATGATGATAGCCTATCTCCTAAGATTGTTATGAGAATTAAATGAGTTATTATAATACCACTTAGAAAAACACATGGCACATAGTAAGTACAATGTAAGTGTTTTCTATTATTATCTAATTTTTTCAACCCTTATGATTTTACCGATTTGTCATAATTGAGCATAATTTGGCTTTACTCTTATAGTGCCACAGAATATTCAAAGATTGAAGGACATGGATCATATCCTCCAATCAAAGGACTTCACACATAAGAAACAATTGATTTTTTAAATGTAATTCTTTTTTATGACTCTATCGATCATCTATCTATTATCTATCATCATCTATCATCTGTCAATCATTTATCTAATCTGTCTACCTATCCATTATCTATCATCTTTCTGTTTATCATTCTATCTATCTGTCTACCTATCTTTCATTTATTTATGGGGATGTGTGTTTCATGGATTCTGGAATCAGAATGCAGCAATTCAAATGACAGACCCTTCACTATGTTATATTGGTTGATTTATCTCACCTCTTCAAACTTTTGTGCTCTGTAGATAAGCTAATGTAGATAAGATAATGGAGATAAGAATTATAATATTGCTGTGAGAATAGATGAAGTAACATCTGCTAATAGTTTAGTATACATTCCTGCACATAGTAAAGTGCTTAATAAATGTTAACTATTAATAGTATCTCTGCAATGAAAATAGGCGGATGCTAAAATAATGTATGAATTTCAATATTTTCTATTAATTGTTTATATAACTTTTGTATAATAGCTGACTAGATCAAATTACAAATTCTACATACTAGAGAGATCCCACTTCATAGATTCAAGTTATAAAGCAAACACTTCATGAATACAAAAAAGTTACACTGATGATCTCATTTTATTTATGTAACAGCTTGGTGAGGTAAATAACTTTATCATCCATCCTATAGATGAGAAAAACTGAGATTCAGAGAACATAGATGAATTTAGCCAAAGTTACTGGTTGTTGAGGGTGTTCAAACCTAAATCACTCAGCTTCGGGGCAGGGTTCTTTCCACTATTCATGTAGAAAAGAGATGCTCTTAGTAAAGATGAAAATAACTAGTAATTTGCATGATTCAGAAAAGCCCTTTTTATTTTGAGAAACTTCTTTAGATCTTGCCTCATAATTCATTTCTTTCAAGAATTCTTCCCTGATTATTTTTATCCAATAGTTTTCTCTGAATGCCTTAGGCATTCCTGTAAACTCTATCAGATGCTTATTTTTTAACTACTGTTTATAACATAATCTATGGAAATTCTATTCCTAATTCTTACTTATGTTTATAAGGATGGAGTGTTATCTGGGGCTTTTACAAAGCAAATTCATTGAGGATAATAGGGATTTCAATAATCTTTATAGTTTCCAACTCTTTAGAGCAACATAGGAAAAAGTATTTCTCTGTATAGCTTGGCCTCATGGCAAGCAAAGTTGAATTTTCACATGCAGGTCAAGGTTAGGAATCAAACTCCTCTATTGTCTATTAATAAGCATACGTTTTTGATAAGCAGGAAGCCACTGCATATATTGTTCTCAGTCACTAAAAATGACTTAATTTTTAATTGTATCAAAACTTCCATCCTAATTTAGAAACTGGAAGTGGATTCTTTCTCACTTGATTAAGCAGAACATTATTCTTCTAAAGCTGATCTGTATATATTATATTTAAAACATTCAGCTAGGAAATTTAAACATCATATCTCGGATTCTGACTTGTTGCTTTTATCTCTAGCTTCAGAAATTAATGTACCCACTTAATAATTGATTTAAGTTTTTTTCATCCCAAAGAGAATTTCTAATATAAGAGAGAGGGAAAGGGGAGGGGGGGGAGAGAGGGAAGAAGGGAGAGAGGAGAATTAGGAAAAAAATTAAATTCCAATAAACTTTAATTTTAAAAAAAAACCCTCATAATCTCTACATTCTTTTTTGGGAGAAATGAACTATAGGTTTAAGTGTAACACAAAATGAATTACCATGTTTACAATGGTTTATAACATTAATTTATTTTTGCAGAGAACCAGAGCCACACCACCAGTCCTGCTTGGGTCCTCATGGAAGTGGCCAACAATGTCACTGAGTTTATATTCCTAGGACTTTCTCAAGACCCTGGAATGCAACTGATGTTCTTTGCCCTATTCCTCCTCTTCTATGTTGTGATCATAGCAGGAAATCTGCTCATTTTGCTTACAGTCCTTTCTGTTGCCCGGCTCCACACACCCATGTATTTCTTCCTCAGTAACTTGTCCTTTGTGGATATTGCCTATTCCTCAGCCACAGCACCTAAGATGATTGCAGACTTTGTTTCTGAGAAAAAGACTATTTCCTATTGGGGCTGTGTAAGTCAGATGTTTACCTTCCACTTTTTTGGTTGTGCTGAGATTTTTGTTTTGACCGTCATGGCTTTTGACCGTTATGCTGCCATATGCCAACCTCTCCATTATACTAAGATTATGAGTGCCAATGCTTGTATTGTGCTTGCATCACTGTCCTGGTTAGGAGCCCTGGGTCATTCTTTTGTTCAGACCCTCCTGACCTTCCAGCTGCCCTTCTGCAATGCTCAGGTCATTGACCACTACTTTTGTGATGTCCATCCAGTCCTAAAACTTGCCTGTGCTGATACTACCCTGGTAAATATGTTGGTGATTGCCAATAGTGGTCTCATTTCCCTGGGGTGTTTCCTCATTCTGCTGGCCTCCTACACAGTCATTCTATCTAGTCTTCGGAAGCGGTCTGCAGAGAGCCGGCGCAAGGCTCTCTCTACCTGTGGGTCTCATTTCACTGTAGTAACTTTCTTCTTTGTCCCTTGTATCTTTATTTATCTCCGTCCATCCACTACTTTTCCACTGGATAAGGCTGTGTCTGTGTTTTATACCACCATCACCCCAATGCTAAACCCACTCATCTATACTCTGAGAAATGAAGATGTAAAGAATGCCATAAAATGGCTATGGAGTCGCAAGGTCTCCTGGAAGGAAAAGCAGAATGGTTAGTTTGTCAGGACAGCAAAATCAGAGAATAGGTGATACCTTCAATGGTCCCTAACTTAATAATTTTAAGGAACAGTCTTTAAAATTCAACTATCTCATACATTTCATTTAATAGGAAATACTTATTTTAATTTTTAAAAATTTAATGTTGATCTTTATTTTTCATTTTTTATTACTTTTTAAAAATGTATTTAAATTATTGGGGCAACATTGGCTAATTAAATTATATAGGTTTCAAGTGTACTATAATACATCATCTGTATATTGCATTGTGTATTCACCACCCAAAATCAAATCTCCTTCGGTAACCATATACTTGATCCCCTTTACCCTTTTCTACCTCTCACCCACCCCCACTTTCCCTCTGGTAACCACTATATTGCTATCTGTGTCTGAGTTTTTGTTTATTTGTCTTGTTTGTTGATTTCAGTTTTATATACCATATATGAGTGACATCACATGGTTTCGATTTTTTCTACCTGATTTATTTTGCTTAGCATGATATTCTCAAGATCCATCTATGTTGTCACAAATGGCAGTATTTCATTTTTTCTTACGGCTGAGTAATATTCCACTGTATATATGTACCACATCTTCTTTATCCAATCCTCTATCAAAGGACACTTCAGCTGTTTCTATGTCTTGGGCACCATGAATAATGCTGCAATGAATATTGGGGTACATATATATTTATGAATAAATGTTTTCAAATTTTTGGCATAGATACTTAGAAGAGGGATTGCTTGGTCCTATGGTAGCTCTATTCTCAATTTTTTGAGGAACTTTCATACTGTTTTCCATAGTAGCTGTACCAATTTACATTCCCACCAGCAGTGTGTGAGGGTGCCTTTTTCTTCACATCCTCTCCAAAACTTGTTATTATTTGTCTTGTTGATAATATCCATTCTAAGAGATGTGAGGTGGTATCTCATTATGGTTAGATGTGCATTTCAACGGCTATTAGGGAAATGCACATCAAACCATAATGAGCATCTTTTCATATATTTGTTGGCCTTTTGTATGTCTCTTTTTATGTCTGTTCAGTTCTTCTGCTCATTTTTAATTGGATATTTTTTGTTGTTGAATTGTATGAGTTCTTTATATATTTTGGATATTAACCCCTTATGGGAGATGATGTTTGTAAATGTCTTCTCCCATTTGTTTCATTGTCTTTTTGTTGATGGGTTTGGTTTTTTTTTGCATGACGAAGCTTTTAGTTTGATATAGTCCCATTTATTTATTTTTGCTTTTACTTCCCTTGCCTTTGTGGTCAACTGCATAAAATCCTCTCTAAGACCAAGGTCTATAAGTTTAGTACCTATGCTTTCTTTTATGCAATTTATTGTTTCAGGTCTTGTGTTTAGATCTTTGATCCATTTGGAGTTAATTTTGGTATATGGTGACAGATAGCAGTCTAGCTTCATTCTTTTGCACGTGGCTTTTCAATTTTCCCAGCACCATTTATTGAAAAGGCTTTCTTTTCTCCATTGCTGCTTTTGGCCCCTTTGTTTAAAATTATTTGCCCATATATATGTAGGTTTATTTCTGGGCTCTTAATTTTGTTCCATTGGTCTGTGCATCTGTTTTTCTGCCAATGCCATGCTGTTTTGATTATTGTCACTTTGTTGTATAATTTGAAGTTAGGAACTGTGATACTTCCAGCTTTATTCTTTTTTCTCTGGATTGCTTGAGTTATCTTCTGTGGTGACATTTGAGTCTGTTGATTTTTTTTTGTTGTTCTCTTTCTTTAAAAAAAAAATGCCATGGGACTTTGGATGAAGATTGCATTAAATCTGTATATTGCTTTGAGTAATATGACCATTTTAACTATTTTAATTATTCCAATCTATGAACATGAGATATCTTTTTATTTCTTTGTGTCCTCTTTAGTTTCTTTTAAAATCTTGTAGTTTTCAGTGCATAAGTCTTTCACTTCCTTTGTTAAGTTTATTCCTAGGTATTTTATTCTTCATGTGCAATTACAAAAGGAATTGTTTATTTCATTTGTTTTTTTTAAATTTCATTGTTAGTATATAGGAATACAATGGATTTTTGTACACTGATTTTGTATCCTGATATGAAGAATATGCAGACATAGAAATGTACATTGCATACTGTATTTACTGATTTGTTTATTGTTTCTAATAGTTTTTTGGTGGAGTCTTCAGGCTTTTTTAAATAAAGAATTGTGTCACCTGCAAAAAGTGACAATTTTAGCTCTTCATTCTCAATTTGTATGTCTTTTATTTCTTTCACTTGACTGATTGCTCTGGCTAGAGCGTCCAGTACTATGTTGCATAGCAGTGGTAAGAGTGGCCATCCTTGTCTTATTCCTGATCTTGGAGGAAATGCTTTCCATACTGGTAAGGTTTATCCTCTCTTCTAGAGTGAGAGAATAAACACTCTTACTTAGTATCTCATTTAATTGTCTTAGATCCTTTCAATTCAAATCAAACTCTCTTCAACACTCATTTGATGATTTAGAATGGGGTTACAAGAGCAAAATATCTCTGTGGAATCAGATCATTTCTCCTAAAAACAGAAGTCTGTCTAATTTCCCAAGAGCTGCTTTCTTGTTTCCTTCCCTCTCTCCTTCCTTTCCTCCCTTCTCCCTTCTCCCTTCTCTCTTCTGTCTCTTCTCTCTCTCTCTCTCTCTCTCTCTCTCTCTCTCTCTCTCTCTCTCTCTCTCTCTCTCTATCCCTCCCTCTCTCTTTCTTCTTCCCTAGTCTTTCCCTACAAATATAGCATAATCTAGTAAGGGAAACAGATTCATAAGAGATAATTATAATACAATATAAGAAATAAAGAAAATGCACACATAGAAATATACACTGCATGCAATGAAGAAGTTAATATAAACTGACAAACTGCCCAAAGGATACGGGAGGAAATAAAAGAACAGTCTACATATTTTGGTCCTGAGCAATTCTTTAAAGACCCCGTGGATAATTTAAATACTCTCTATCACCCCCATATTATATTATTTTTAGTGAAAGTAATCTTACTTTTATTTATTTTTTACAATACATAGAATAAATTAATTAAAGCCACTAAAAAAATTTGACATTTGAACTACGGAAATGACTAAGTCAAGGAGATGTATTTGTATTATAAATTATAGTTAAAATTGTTTTCATTTTTAAAAAGGACAAAATGGATTATGCACGTGTGTGTGTGTGTGTGTGTGTGTGTGTGTGTGTGTTCTTAGTAAGGTTAGAGAATAGCTAGGTATTCTTAATTCTTCAGAAAATGAATTTTTATTCTAAGGAACTTTTTAGGTCTTGTGCCATGCATGACTCATATTTTTCAAGAATTCTGCCCTGATTATTTTCATCCAACATTTATTTTATTTATGCCTTAAACATTCCTGTATATATTTTATAAAATGGTATCTGACACTTATTTTTCTGATTTTTGTTTTTATGGATTTTTAATATAATTTCTACAACCTATTGAGGATATAAATAATGTATCATATTTCTTTTTTACTCCCTGTATATAATGCAGATCTGGATGCACAGTAGATACTTGTGACAGAGACTGCTGGTTGGACCCATTGTTCCTTGTTTTCCTTAGTAATAGAGACTTGGCATTATTTATGGACTCCTTTGCAGTTGGAGGTGGAAAATAAAATGTTAACAATCGCTGGTGAATGGGACTTTTGTAAACTCTTTCAAATGGTTTCTCTACACTTCAGCTCTTCCACACATGATCACCATTTTGTTGAATTTCCTTGTAGTTATTTTCATATTGCAGTTCCTCTGTAAAAAGAACATTATATCTTTTTTATAAGTACCTAATTTTAAAAAATAAATAACAAATGCTCTAAAATTATATTTAAAATGGTAGTCTGCATTAGTTTTCCTTTTTTTCTCCTATGATCTAAATTAAATAATAATGACAATAAGAGTAATAATAACAACAACAATAACAAAGGGGAAAAACATAGACCCACAAGAACAAAGAAAACAGGACAGAAGTTAGATGCAGACAAAAGATTTCAACAAATGTTTGGAAAAGAGAAGACAAAAGTGTGGTAACTGATTTGGCAAAGTAGGGAAGGCTAACTCTAAAGTACCAACTGAAGAGAAATACACAGATTTATCTCTCAGAATCTTTGATAAGTTTGGGATGCCAGGACACCAAGTAAGGGAGATGGTGTCATCCTGGTGACACAGATGGCTGGTAATAGGGAGATTAAGAGAAATGAACAGTTCAGTCTCCCAGCCTCTCTTTCTACCTCTCACTCCAAAGATATATCACACAGGCATATGCTTCATAAACAGAATATTGGCATCTTTGCATTAAGAAATGGAATGATACTAGAGAAAAATCTTTCACATTCTGCCTTTGGAGATCTCAAATAGAATGGCTGCCTTTCCATTGGAACCCTGACCAGGTTTCCCTCTTAGAAAACATTTGGATGGAAAGAGGGTGATTACTCAGGTTTTCTGACCCAGGGAAACTGCCATGAATTTAGCATTATTTTCTTATTAATCATTGTTCATTTCTACTGGAGTTTGGAATACATTGTTTATTAGTCTTATTGACACTTTCATTTTTTTCATTATCATGATTATAATTTATGTCCCTAATATGCACCAGACTCTGTTCTGGGCATGTGACATATGTTTTCTCAATTTTATTTCATGACAACTCTATATGCTCTTAGCATCACTGGTTTCCATATAAGAAAATAAGTTCCAAGAGGAACTTGCCTAAGGAAATGGAGTTAGGAAGCCTTCTAAATAAAAAAAGCAGCTGTAGAAAGACCCAGAGTTTTCTACTATTTTTATGATAATATAGTGGATTTATAATTGACACTTTCATTATTTGTGTATCTTTATATGCATTCAATAAAAATTTGAGAAAACCGAATTGAAGTTTTACAACCATTTAAAACTGAATATAAGCAAACTTTTTGAAAATTTTTGTGTTTAACCAAACTCTAAAAATACACATCTGTTCTGACTTGCCCTTTGAGGCCATTGAAAATAAATTATATCTCCAATTTAAGCCCTTTCTGAGTCTTTTCATCTCCAACTTATACAGAAAACTTTAGCAATTTATGGAAGACTATCTGACAGATTTTCATGGATCACCGAGGATGCAATTTTTCTTTGAAATTAAAAGGTAATTCTCATTCTCACTTCATAAACATCAAGTATGGCCATTAAGAGTATAATGTGGAGATAACTTTAAAAGGATAAATTGTGTGGGTTTTTTTAAATTTTTTAATTTATATTTCAATTTCTATTGACATACAATATTATACTAGTTTCAGGTGTACAAAACAACAAGTGATTAGACATATATATACCTCACAAAGTGATTACACCAACAAGTCTATTACCCGTCTGACACTGTACATAGTTATTATATAATATCATTGTGTATACTCCCTATGCTGTACCTTACATACCCATGACTTTTTTTTCAATTATAGTTGATATTCAATATTATTTTATATTAGTTGCAGGTGTACAGTGTAGTGGTTAGACATTTCTATAACTTATGAAGTGATTCCCCAGATAAGTCTAGTACCCTTCTAACACTACACACAGCATTTACAGTATTATTGACTACACTCCACATGCTGTACTCCACATCCCCATGACTATTTTGTAGCTACTAATTTGTACTTCTCAATCTCTTCATAAAAGAACACATTTCTGAAAGATATGAGATGGAAATCAGACTGATAGAAAAAAACTGAGATAGGACCTAATTTTATTTATCATAGAATACTTCTAGATGATAGATACAGACAAGTATTTGTAGATTCATAGGTAGGAAAGTCAATAATAGGTTATTTAGGGAAATAACTTCTGTGTCTTGTTCATCATTGTATGCCTGTGCCTACTACAGTGTCTGATATGTAGTAATCATTAAACACGTGTAGAAGACATTGGATAAAAGTTATTACTTAATGCCTTCATGACAAACATGTATCCACTGTTCAAGAAATTTATGTAGTATTCATATTGGGTTTGGATAGATTTCCATTTTCCTAAGGATCCAACATCTCTAAGTGATAGAGTCCTTTGGGACAGAATTGGAAATGCACATCATATTGAAGAGGGCATATCACACAGCATAATATTTATTACTCTTACTTTAAGGAAATCTGCCATTTTCCTTACTTGTTCTGGGCAATTCAAATGTTGTGTTTCTAAGCTCTTTGGATGAAGCACACATCAACTTTTAAATTATTCCCTCAGGGTTTTGATCCCTAGTTGGCTGGACCTGGCCTCCAGAGAAGTGATTTTCTCAGTTACAAACCATGAAGCTAGTTAGCTCATTGTTACATCAAGGAAGGAGCTGATATATAACAAAATATAGAACACAAGCTTTTCATGTGGATGGAGGAAGAGGTACCTTCTACCCACTCTATTGTCCCTGACTACATCAAGACTGGCACCAGTAATTGGTAAGTAAAAGAATGGTGTTACAATATTTACATCAGCCACTCTATTTTTGAGACCGTGGGATGGATATAATGATAGGAATAACTATGTAAAATACTCAGAGAATAGTGGTAAGAAGCAGAAAGCATCCAGTAAAAAGAAGTGTGAGAAAATCACGGTGATCATATAGAGAGACCTTAACCGTGGAGTTGGTAAACTATTTCTTCTTCTGCTTGATCCCTACAGCTAAAGCATGTAAACCCAAGGCTGAAAAGGGCATTGAGAAGGTACCTTGGCCATCTCATACTCACAGGATGAACCATTCTTAAACAATCTCATACAGAGACGGTTATCCTGATTTATGGGTCTTCAGAGAGTGCCAAATTATTAAAATAACCTTTCGAAATTTTCAATCCTGTCGCTTCTGAAATAAAATCAGGAAAACTGACTTATGATGGTTATTCTGGATGGCCACTGTGAAGAAGATGGGGCAGATAAGGCCTGAGATGTTTCATTTTGAAGGGACTAGAGTTATTAGTAGCAAGTTTGGAAGTGAATAAGAAAAAAAAAGCAAAGAAACCTGTTTTAATTTAATATGGGTAGAATATGTATTTTAAAAAGAGGATTCCAGGAAACGAAATCAAGGATCATGAAGCAGAGTCAGAAAATACCAAATGAAGTATAAAACAATTAGATTTGGAAGTACAGTATTCGACAATTTTTCCTACAGTCATAAATTATTTGTTCACTTAAAAACCTGTTTAATCATTCATTCATTCATTCATTCATTCATTCATTCAATAAATGCATGTTGAGGACTCTCATGCCAGGAGCTATCTTAAGCACTAGGTTAGATATATAAATGAGACACGCTTCATGGCCTCAAGGGGCTTAGAGTTTCTGTTATATTTTGGACAAAATACAAACTGAAAAATTATAATGCAATGAGTAAAGTTTTTATTGGAGATGTCAACAGAGTACTACTATGGGAACCCAAACTTCTACGGTATTTATTAGAAATTATTTATACAAAATTTCCGGCATTTTGGAAAAAAGGCTTTTGAGAGTAGCTGGAGGAATTAATAATGGTGATTTATCAAGTCACATAGCACGGTAGTCTAGAGAAAACGAGGGGAGATGGTAATGTTTAGAAGTCAGATGTTCTTGTCCTGTTCCCTAAATTATTTCTTAGACTTGTTCTTAGTCTTCCAGATCCAAGGATAGTAGTTGGGGGTAGAGTGGGAATAGAGAAGTATAAACAGACATTAGAGGGTAATATTTTGGAAATCATATATTAGGATGATAGTTTCTCTATTAAACTTATTACTTTGCAAGGGAAAACAACAACAACAATAATTTAAGTAAGTGTGAGCTATGTATCAATTATTTTTCTGAGGTTTACATGCATTAGCTCATTAATCCTTAACAATAATACTATAAGGTAGGTTCTATTATTATCTCCATTGCACTGATGGGGCACATTAAAGCTGAGAGAAGTGAGTTGCTAAAGGTCACACAGCTGGTAAGTGGTCAGCTGTAAGAACCAAGGCCCTCACACTTTGTATCTATTATAAGAGAAATGTTCATCCAGCATATGACCCTCCAAACACTTTCATATTGAGAAAAGCCCTGCTCTGATCCTAATGCTTTCTTCTTACCTAATTTACTGTGGGCAAAAATGTGTATAGGAAATCAAGATACTTACAACATCCTGGTACTTTTCTGCTACTAGTTTATTTATGAGACTCAAGGTCCCATGTCTTCACATACTCATTTATATGATGAAGATATTTTTGTACTCTGCCTCTTACTATCTTACAGAATAAGATAGATGAGCTTGAAATATTCAGAATAGAAAAAATAAATTCATTTCTTTTATGTGTTGTATATATCTACAGTGGTGATTATATTGCTGTCCTTCCACCTTGTCACCCACATTGTACTTTTAAAAAAATTTTTAAAGAATTTCACCCTGTCCCCCAACCCTCTCAGTCTATCACCCCAATAAATCTAGTACCCATTTGACACCATACATAGTTATTATAATATTATTGACTATATTCCTTATGCTCTACTTTACATCCTCATAACTACTTTGTAACAACCAATTTGTACTTCTTAATCCCTTCCCCTTTTTCACCCATTCCCAATCCCCTTCTGTCTGGCAACCATCAAAATGTTCTCTGTATCTATGAAATTGTTTCTGTGTTGTTTGTTTATTTTTGTCCTTTAGTTTCCACAAATAAATGAGATCACATTGCATCTGTCTTTCTCTGTCTGACATAGTTCACTTAGCATAGTACCCTCCAGGTCCATCCATGCTGCCACGGATGGCGAGAACCTATTCCTTTCCACGGCTGAGCGATATTTCGTTGTATATTGTACCACCTCCTCTTTATCCATTCATCCATCGACAGACACCCAGGCTGCCTCCACATCTTGGCCATTGTAAACAATGTTGTAATGAACATACGGATGCATACGTCCCCTCAAAATAGTGTTTTGGGTTTCTTCAGATAAATACCCAGAAGTGGTTATAGATGATAGCTATTTTTTTAATGCCTCTCGTATGAATGTAACCCGATATCTCTTGAGTCATTTAATCTTTAATTATTTCAGGATCTACATGATAGTCTCCCTAAATTTCTCAAATTAGCTAGGTAACTATTCTCCATGTCGTTACTGCGAGCTTGGCTAGATATGTGTATGAACGTTGCTTTGTTAGTAAGGAAGAATTTCTGCACAAATTCTTGTTTTCTTCCAAAGCTTTTGTTCCCTTGAGGAGAGTTTACATAGTTCATTCACCTATATGGAGGGCCTCTGTATTTCTAGGTATCGCCATAGTAATCCTCTAAATACCCCCTGCAGATTAAGTACAAAATGGGAATTCAGTAGATGTTGTTAAAAGAGGAGCAGGCTTTTTAAGATTCCACATGTAAGAAATCATGCAGTGTTTTTTTTTCCCCTTTGTCTGGCAGATTTCACTCAGCATAATATCCTCCAGGTTCACCCATGTTGTTGCAAGCGGCAGGATCTGTTTTTCTAAAGGCTGAATTATATATCTCATACTTTCTTTATCCATTTAAGAGTATAATAGTGGTTACCAAGGGTGGGGGGGTGGGGGAAATAGGGATATGTTGGTCAAAAGGCACACATTGCAGTTATGTAGGGTGAATGAATAAATCTAGAGATCTAATGCACAGAATTATGATTGTAGTTAATAATACTGTACTGAATACTGGAAATTTGCTATGAAAACAGATTTCAGGTGCTCTCATCACACACAAAAAATGGTAACTGTGAAAAAAAGATATGATAATTAGCTTGATGGTAGTACTCATTTCACTATATGTATGTATATATATATATACACACACACACGCACACACACACACATGTATACCGGGGGTGCCAACAAAATACATACAAGTGGACACTTTGGTCAGCGTTGCTCAAGCAGTAGTTCACTGTAATCAGAAGTGTCTGGATGCTGATGGTAACCACTTTGAGCACCTCTTGTAATTGCAGAAGTCAAACTTCACTTGCATGCATCTTTTGTTATTGGTATGTGTATATATATGTATATATATATTTTTTATTATTTTATTTTTTAATTAAAGTTTATTGGGGTAACAATTGTTAGTAAAGTTACATAGATTTCAGGTGTACAATTCTGTAATACATCATCTATATATCACACCCAGAGTCAGTTCAACTTCCATCACCATGTATTTGATCTCTTTTACCCTCATCTACCATCCCCCTTACCCTCTGGTAACCACTAAACAAAGTGTCCTACGATAGATGATTAGATAAAGAAGATGTGGTATATATATACAGTGGAATACTATTCTGCCATAAGAAAAGATGAGATAGTGTCATTTGTGACAACATGGATGGATCTTGAGATTATCATTGATATATATTGAGTATTACAATTTTAATAGTTTTCCTTTCTTAAAATGTGTATATCTATTTTTTGGCACCTTCTGTATATACACTTATATATATATATCAAATCATAGTGTTATACACCTTAAATATATCCAATTTTTATTTTTAAAAAACAGCAAAATAAATAAATAAATAAGTAGATAAATAAATAAATAAATAAATGAATGAATGAATGAGGGTCAGGCTTGCTTCCAGAAACTTGGAAGGTGTAGCTGGGTGAATGCAGCATTATGTGAAACACTCTTGATCAACTGATACAGCTGCTGTAAGAGTAAGCACTGTTTTGGAATAGCTATCCCCTCCTAAATACCATCCTTGGAAAGAAATACCCTAACTCAGTCTGCATGGATGGCTTATCTGCCCATGAAATCCCCACAAACATAATTCCTTGCTCTGGATTTTATTGGCACATCCCAAGGTTTTCTTAGAGTGTGGCAGGGCATTCCTAAATCTTTATGGCAGATTCAGTCAGACTAAGAACCTGGAATACACTTGAAGAATCTCATTTCAGACAGAGAAGATATAAAGAAAAAAAATTTTTTTAATTTGCCTTTGTGTTGCTCAAATTCAGCTATGACAATAACAACATAAAACCAACATTAAATTCTGCCAATTGCATCTCCTCATTATGTTCTAAAGAAACAATGCACTTCTCTAAATAACTGTTGCTATATTTTTAGTTTAAGCCACATCACCCCCACCCCATAATCCAACTTTAGTTTATTTGCATAGCTACCAGAGTGACATTCCTAAATTGCAAATCTTGTTAAGCCACTCTCTAGGGTTTTTTTCTAAAATATATTGGAAGCATTTAAATTCCAGTTTTCTTATTGTAGATTCCTGGGTCTTTGTGTATCTCTTTATTCTGTTCTTGCACCTCAGTCAGTCACAGGTCTTCCCCAGTTACTAGGAACTCTTCCCTGCCAAGAGGCCTTTGCATTTGCTGTTCCCTATTCCCCACATGCTTTTTTCCTATGTTAAAGTTAGTTGAAATGTCACCAATTCAGAGAAGCTCTTCTAAAAAAGTAATCAGCGTACGATTGACTATGTTCCCCTCCA
Source organism: Hipposideros armiger (assembly GCF_001890085.2). Classification (NCBI taxonomy): domain Eukaryota; kingdom Metazoa; phylum Chordata; class Mammalia; order Chiroptera; family Hipposideridae; genus Hipposideros; species Hipposideros armiger. The sequence goes on along the minus strand of NW_017732935.1, from coordinate 34,005 downwards.
CTTTTTAATGATAAGTTTGCACGGTGACAGATGATTACCACAATTAGTGGGCAATCACATTGTAAGGTATGAAAATGTTGAATCACTATATTGTACCCCTCAAGTTAATATAAGCAATATAAGATTGTATACCAACTATACTTATGTACTTAAATAAAATAAATAAAGTAAGTCATCACTATACCTTACCGCCACATGCTACCACTATTTATTCTCTATCATAATTTCATTTGTATTTCCTCTTTGTCGCTTATCAACAGTGGTATTTATTTATTTTACTCATTTATAGTTCTTTCATTTATGTATTGTCTGTCTATATTTCTAAAATGGAAGTTCAATGAGTTCTTTTGTTCATTGTTGTATTCTCAGCAGTTAGTACATAGTAGATACTCTCTAAATATTTGTTGAATAAACAAATAATTTATATTAGTGACACAGAAGCTATATGTTTTGGGATAGAGCTTTCAATATCATGTATAAAGTTTTGTTCTGACATGCATCAAATTACAAATGTAGGCCAAGGTCAGAATTGTTGTGGGTTTAATGGCATTTCAGGCCATGGTCATGTCCATGAGAGAATATATGTGTTGGTTACTCCTTCAGTGAGGAAGTGGCATGATTTAGTGCATGGTGTGTGTGTGTGTGTGTGTGTGTGTGTGTGTGTGTGTGTGTGTGTGTTATGAGTAGTGGCTGAGTTGTGGGCTTGGAAAACAAGGAGTTTGGTTGGCTGCCTAACTATTAGATTGAGGTGCTCCAGTAATATGTCCCTTTTTAACTTGATGGTTGTGAGGAGTGGAGGAGAGAGGCATTCAGCAAGGAGTGAGAATGGAAGAATGCTCTGCACTTTTCTCCTAAGGAGTAAATCAGGTTAGCTATGGTTCTTAATGAAAGTACATCTTATTAGTTTCTAATTTTATGTTATATCTTGGACATTGAAGTACAAAAGGAAATTTCTTTGACACTTTTTTTTTGTAAAATAATCCTTTCTATTCCAAATAACCGAAGTGTGTCTGTCTTTCTATGACATCAACACACATTCACCTAGATTTTTTTTTCTATATCAGTGTGTTTTTCTCTTCCTCTTTCATGGGATGGGCAGAGAACAGGACAGAAGAAGAAAGGGTGGCTTGTGTGACAATGATCAGAATCATCATATCAATATCCCCATGAAAATAAAAAAGCTTAGGGTTGTATAATAGTATTCACTACATTGAAATATTCATCTACTTTCAGTCACAAGAGGACAATTATTTCAAGAACAAATAATTAAATCACTTCCATCTACTCAAAAATGACAGATGGATATAACATAATAGCAAAATATCCAAATGAACTGAGTAATTATGATGTTCTAGATGCTTTTTGTAGAGATATTTTTGATTGTTGGAAACTCATAATTTACTCATCAGTGAATATAAATGAGTAGTATGCTGTGAGTTTACAATTATATACTTGCTGTGTTTTTAGTTATGGAGACTGTGGAGTGCCCTCTTTAGGTAAGTACAGTAAAACTATTGCTTTCTGGAATCCTAGGAAGTATGTCATTCTGAATAACCACATTTTTAAGAAAGTTGAGGATTGAAAACTGGCAGCATTATCTTTTTTTTGAAGATTTTTTTTTTTAATTGGGGAATTGGGGGATGGGAACAGCGCTGGGGAATTGGTGGAAGGGGAACAGACAAGTTGCTGTCTTTTTGTTTTTCAGTCTAGTTGTGGAGGACGTTGCTTCACTGGCCCAAGTTGGCACCATCATTGCGCTCTTCCCGGGTGAGGCAGATCAGTCGCCGGCTTCTGGATGGCCGCTCCTGGTGGCTGCTGGCCACTCATGCTGGCTGCTGGCTATACACGGTAGCCCATGGCAACCCATTGCAGCAGGGGCTGCAGCCTACACCTATGCCCGGTGACTCATGGCAGCCCAGCTCCAGGTTGAACTGCTGTTCAGCATCTTAGCTGTAGAGGGCAGTGTCACTGGCCCTCATAAGGGGGATCTGAACTGGGGCCCTCTGGTGTCCCAAGCCAGCTCTTAACCAATGCGCCACTCGGCCGGCCCTGCCTTATCTTTCTTTTGATTAAAATACTTCTAAACTGAATTTTTAATTTCCTTATTTTACGTAACATGATTAATTAACTCACTGAGGCCCATGCTGAACTATTCATAAGTATGGGAATATTTACCCATTTGCTAAATAGTCCCACAGTACTGAATTTTCTGAGTATTTTTGTTTTTCTGCCTCTTGTGTCATATTTCTGGTAAACACAGGTCGTTTTTCCAGTGTGGCTACTTCAGCGGTCCAGCTCTTCTTTGATGCTGGTACATGCTTTAATAATATATTAGATTTGGAAGTCACATGACTATGTTTGTTAAAATTATGCACAAATTGAGTCAGTAGCTTCCAAGGAAGAAACATTGGATTACTTCAGTCAATAGTATACTATTGGACACTGTCAAATCTATTTGGTTTTAGAAAACCTTAACTTTTTTTTCCTATGCTTACCTCCTGAGGAGAGGAAATATTATAAAACAGTGCATCAGTAGACTAGAAGCAACTCTTTAGTATTGGCTATTGGTTACAAGAAATACTTAACTTTGGTGTGGCAGTTTTTTACATTACTTAAAAGAGGAATCACATTTGGTAGAGTGAATGATTATCTTATTTTTATTTGAGGGTTTTGTTTTATCTAGTCCAGTTAGGTTCAGGACCAGGTCTGCAGCAAAATTTTATCAATAATCTTATTACCACTTTCACTTTGAAATGGTAGATTGTGTCAGCTGGGGTGGCAAGCAAACCCATTTCACAGATCACTGTTCTCTTCCTGCCTTCCTGAAATAGTGAGTAAAACCCATGGTCAGTGGAATATGGAATCTGATCACAGCCAGAAGAATTTTCGTATATGGCCCTGCATTGTAGTATGTTGTGGCTCCTTACCTATTACCAAGAATTAAGCTGTATACGCTTTGGTTAAGGAAAAAATGCCTATCCACTACACATGAAGCCCTGGGATCTCTTTGATAAATTAAAACCCAAATACTTCCAGATCAGCATACTAGATATTAGATTAGAAGCCTAAGTTTCCAAGTTGGTTAAATTTCTCAACAACAACAAAACAATCTAGAAAGAACAGGCTGTATCTCTTATTATCAGTCTAAAATTTAGCTAAACTCAGAAGCAGCTGCACATATTGCTTACTAAGGCAGATGTTTGGCGGAGGGATTAGTGCATTGCTGAGTTGCATAAAAAATAGAAATTAATAACATTAACAAGTTGAAATTTTGGCTTCAGAGTTGACACACTTCATATGGCTTTGATGTTTCTAATTTTTGGGTCACCACTTACTCTCCCTATCTTGGTTTATTAGACATAAAATGGGGCAACCAAACATATCCTAAAACAATCTCTTAATGACAGAGAACACCTGATGATTTTGAAAGCAGTACTACAACTCTAGTTAAATGTTATTTGGAGTAACTATAATTTCTTTATTTTCATAGCCATATTAAGAAAAGAAGCGAAGAAATGGAATATACGAATTATACCAGAGTGACAGAATTTGTTCTGACTGGCCTATCCCAGACTCGGGAGGTGCAACTAGTGCTATTTATTGTATTTCTATCCTTCTATTTACTCATTCTTCCAGGGAATATTCTTATTATTTGCACCATCAGACTTGACCCCCATCTGACCTCACCCATGTATTTCCTGTTGGCTAATCTGGCCTTTCTTGACATTTGGTATTCCTCCATCACAGCCCCTAAAATGCTCATAGATTTCTTTGTAGAAAGGAAGATAATTTCCTTTGGCGGGTGCATTGCACAGCTCTTCTTCTTGCACTTTGTCGGAGCCTCGGAGATGTTCCTGCTCACAGTCATGGCCTTTGACCGCTATGCTGCTATCTGCCGCCCCCTCCACTATGCTACCATCATGAATCGACACCTCTGCTGTATTCTGGTTGCTCTCTCCTGGATCGGGGGCTTCATTCACTCTATAGTACAGGTGGCTGTCATTGTTCGACTTCCCTTCTGTGGGCCCAATGAGTTAGACAATTACTTCTGTGACATAACACAGGTTGTCCGGATTGCCTGTGGCAACACTTTCCCGGAGGAGTTACTCATGATCTTCAGTAGTGGTCTGATCTCTGTGGTGTGTTTCATTGCTCTCCTAATGTCTTATGCCTTCCTCCTGGCCATGCTCAAGAAACACTCAGGCTCAGGTAAGAGTACCAGCCGGGCCGTTTCCACCTGCTATTCCCACATCACCATTGTGGTACTAATGTTTGCGCCATCCATCTACATTTATGCTCGCCCATTTGACTCTTTTTCCCTAGATAAAGTGGTATCTGTATTCCATACTGTGATATTCCCTTTGCTTAATCCCATCATTTACACATTGCGAAACAAGGAAGTGAAGACAGCCATGAGGAAGTTGGTCAATAGAAATATTTTATGTAAAGAAAAGTGAAAGATAAATGGTGTATTCAATAGTCCTTCTGAGGGTCCTTGTCCTAAAGTAGGAAGCATTTGCAGTGATTATAATGTTGATTTCACTACCTCCTTTCATCTGAGTTCTTAAAATCCCACTAGGTGTTTGTTTGTTTTTAATTAGTGAAAAAAAAAAACAAAGAAATTAAGATGGAAATAAATTTACTCACACACTGTCTGAAATTTCTGCCAGATCACTATTAGAATTTATGATATAATAATGGTCAACTAAAATACACACTTTTAGTAATGTTGATTGAGTGACTATTCTGGAGAGGCTTTGACTGTGAGGAGAATGTGTGTTGAGAAACAATAAAATAAGTAAGATCTGGGAGACATGTCCACTATGAATATGAAGAAATAAGTGGCCAGCATATGAATAAAAGTAGCTTTAAGTGATCAAATTAAATATTGTTGTCCTGTTTCAATCTTAGCCCAGTGGGATGGTGTTTGGTAAACCATCTTTCTGGGACTGTAAAAATAGATATTTTTGTCCTTATCTCTTTCTCTTGCCGGAGTTAATGATGGAAACTGAGGATTCATTTATATGTTATTTCAACTGATACTTCAGTTGGTGGCCACTCAACATTATTGGTGACAGAGCTCATGCTTTTGTCACTTCCTGGTACAAATTTTATGAATTCAGAGCAGAGTGTAGTTTGCATATTACAAGAGACTCCCCTCTTTCCAGAGAGAGTCTCCAGCCAAGTACTGGTTTTTATAGCCAGTCTCTACTTAACATCTTCCAGAGTGATAGCAGACTTGGAGGAAAGGGATTCTAGGTTGACTGGGCTTGACAGACATCTAGCTGTGTGATTTTTAAAAGACTATTATCACCATTGCCATTTTTGTGTGTTTTTTGTATTTGCTAATTCTGCCTCTCATGTTAAAATTAAGTTAGTAGGGTGCTGCTTTTGTTAGCATTCTAATTCAGAGTTCTTTCCCATTAAACCATTTTTTAGTACATATTAAAGAGACTTAGATATATTGATTTCCATACTCCTCTTGAATTATTCAAGATCCCAACTACTGACTATGTTTCAGAATGGAAAACATAGATTAGAACATTTGAATTCATACAAATTTATTTTCTTAAATTAATTTTTCAGTTTCAAAACGAGGGTGTCTATCCATCAGGAATAAATATGTGTGAATAAATAATGAAAATAATCCCAGGGTTACTCTTTATCTATATTTCATTTATTAATTAAGGAGGTAAACTGTGCCAGATCCAGTACACCTCAGGTACATAGAATGGTATCATAGTGCATAAAGTTTGTTCTTTTCTTTGGGAATTTTTCTCTATGATAACCCTCTTTCATCTTCAGTGTTACAGTGACTTCTCTTTTAAGAACCTAAAGACATTGATTGAAATTATGATTCCTAAATTTTGAGTTGATTTCTCATTGCCTGGAAATGAATAAAACAGTAGACTTCTCGAATAATTATCACAGAGTATGAAAAAAATCTAACATACTAAAGATATACATATATATAATAAAAATGATGAGTAATGTTTCTAGATTTTATATTAGCTTATTGTTATTTCTCTGTATCCGAACCAGCCAGACTTCTATTCATTTGTCATTGATCCTTCATTTAGCTAAGATGAATGTTCTTGAGAAAGAGGCTACTGACTTAATATGCTCTTCAACACCAGTATATTGCTACTACAGAAGGATATTTGTGGAAAATATTGAAGCTAGGAATACAAAGAAAAAACACCAAAAATAGTAGTGTAATGAAGAATTGCTTAATAAGAAATACTATCTGGAATTAATATTGATAGACAGCCGGGAACTTTTGTCATACTGGTGAGCAGTGATCTACTTTGATTCATGGAGGACATAATTGGTTTAAAGTCTTAGATCAGTAGTTCTCAACTGGGGGCAATTTCAGCCTCTAGGGGACATTTAGCAATGTCTGGTGACATTTTTGGCAGCCACAACTGGGGAATGCAATTGGCATTTTGTATATAGAAGCCAGGGATGCTGGTAAACATGCCCCAGCTACCCCCACCCCCTGAAATTATCTGGCCCCAAATGTCAATAGTGCCAAGATTTTGAAATCCTGCCTTAGACAATGAACAGGGATATAATAGGTATTAATCTCATATATAATGTTTTCATGTGTACTAATGTCTCTAAATAACCCAGTACCCTCAGTTATGTGGGTAGACTCTTTCTCCCCATGTTATTCTTCCTTATTTCCTCTCTGTTACTTCTACATGTCTTTAATTGTGTGTGTGTGTGTGTGTGTGTGTGTGGTTTTTCAGTCTCTTCTATTTCTCTTTCTTTCCTAAACTGCTGTTTAGCTTCTATTTTCAATATCAGCAATATCTGAATTGAGTCAGTATCTTTAGCTCCAGATAATGAGTATACTTTCAATTATTCACTGACCTGCCTGAGATTTCAGAATTCAAGTTCCACTCATCTAACAGCATTTTCCTAATCTCAGTATTAACAAGATGAACTTTACTATTATATCTGGTAAAAAACATCTTGCTATCCAAACAAAAATAAAGTTCTTTTGTGGTTTTTATTTACTAAATTATGTTCATTAAAAAATAAAAATAGGGCTGGCCAAGTGGCCCAGTTGGTTAAGAGTGCAAGCTCTGAGCAACAGGGCTGCTGGTTTGATTCCCACATAGGCCAGTGAGCTGTACCTGAGCTGAGCAGCCACTGGGCTGCCAACAGGTGGCAGGATGGTTCAGCTGATGAGAGCACGTGCTCCTAACAAGGTTGCCGGTTCAACTCCTGCATGGGATGATGGGCTATACCCACCCGCAACTAAGATTAAACATGGCACCTTGAGCTGAGCTACCCTGAGCTACTTACAGGTGGCCATATAGCAACTGGACTTGGAGCTGGCTAGCTGCGCCCTCCACAACTAAGATTGAAGGACAACAACTTGGCTGTTCCCCTCCCCCAATTCCCCAATAAAATCTTTTTTAAAAAACTTAAAAGTATATGAACTATATGAAAAATTCCCAAATATTACTGGCAATCTCTTTTTCCTCAGGGGTTGGGGTTTTCCTTTAACAAAGTTTGTGAAGTTTCACCCACGCAGCGCCACTGGCAGCAAGCCAGTTTCTCTACCTCGCATTGCTATACAATATAATGAACTAGCACTAAGTAAATGAAGGTGAGGTGGAACAAAAGGTACAAAATTCTTCAGACAAGTGTAAAAACCAGATTTTATATCTAGCAAGGCTGGCATTTAAATTTAAAGGCTAGAAACAATTTTGAACATTAAACAAAAATTGTGGAATGTTGTTTCTAAGAGTCCTTTTGAAGAAACTATCAGAACAAACTTCAATCACATGGAGACAGAAAAACCAGGATGGGCACTGAATAGTAGATCAAAACTATATCTATGACTGAAATTAATGTGGAGATTGTCATGAACAGTATGAATAGCTACATGCCTTGACAACACAGAAACTATAGAGCTACATTCCTTTTTGATTTGGTGGGACATTCAATTTGGTGGGACATTTACTGAACCTCTCACTAAACAAAAATACACATGAATAAACATCTTTTGAAATACTTTGATGAGCTGGCAAAAAAAAAAAGATAGTGTAGAATACTGAGAATCTAAAAAACGCATGAAATTGGGAACCCAGAGAAATCAGCTTTTATGGTGAGGACTTCTGTTCTGTTTTCAAGCCCACGAGTGCTGGTGGTAAAAACCGAGATGCTTAGGAGGCAAAGCCCAGCTCACTCAAGGATATATTATATTATACAACAAGATGAGATCTCAAAGACTATATTCTCAGGGTGAAGGATCTTTAAAAACTCACCACCCAAAAGGCTAAAAAGAGAAAAAGGATTGTAAACTATAAGGGGGCTCACACAGATTTTTTGAGTTTGAATTTACATGATTGAATACTCTGAATCACTGCTAGCTAATAATTTTGTTTACAGTTTCTGGTTCTAGAGTTGTAATGCCTCCTGATAGAAGCAAACACAAATATCCTTTATTTTAAAACTCAAAGTATCCTACAGATACACTTTGAAGAAATAAGAGCTTATAGTCAAACATCAATGAGCACTAAGAAAGCAAAGCTCTGTGAGAACCAGAAAACAACAGAAAGAATCAAAACCACAACAGCTCTACAAAATATAAATTAAGTATATTTAGTATCTTGAGAGAAATTAAAAAAGAGTAGGAAATATGAATAAGAAGGACACTATAAAAATGAACAGGAAAATGATAAGAAAAACAAAGATAACTTCAGATTCAGAATGAAAATTCAATAGATGTGTTTAATTGAAAATTAGACACATCCAGGGAGAAATAGTAACTTAGAATATAGAAATGAGGAAATTATCAACAATGTAAGGCAGAGACAAAAATGGGATAGAAAGAATGAAAAGAGGTTAAGAGACATTGAGAAATGAATAAAAAGTTCTAACCACAGTTTTTCAGAAGGAGAGGATAGACAAAATTTAGCAGAGGCAATATTTAAAGAGATAATGTTGGAAAATTTCCCAAACTAAGACACCAACCTCCATTCTCAGGAATCCCATCAAAATGTTAGTAGGATAAACTTTTTTAGATGCACACATCATAATGGAACTGCAGATCAATAAAGACAACTGAGTAGATGTTGAAAGTAGCTGCAGTGAAATAAGTCAGACTGAGAAAGAAAATTCCATATGATCGCACTTATATGTGGAATCTAAAGAATAAACAAACAAACGAAACAGAAATAGACTCAGAGATATAGGGGGAAAAAATTGATGGTTGCTAGATGGGAGGGAAGTGGGGATGGAGGAGAAGGTAAAGGGATTAGAAAGTACAAATTAGTAGTCACAATATAGCCACATGGATATGAAATACAGTTTGGGGAATATAATCAATAATGTTGTAAAGATTATGTAACGTGCCAGGTGGGCACTTGACTTATTAGGAAGACCACTTCATAGACTGTGTAGCTGCCTGACCACTGTGTTATACACCTGAAGCTGAGGTTGAATAATATTGAATGTCAACTATAATTAAATATATATGTTAATTATACATATATAATATATATATTTTTTCACAGGATGTGGAGTACAGCACAGGGAATGTAGTCAATGGAATTGTAACAGGCATACACGATGTCAGAGGGGTAGTAGGTTGGGGGTGTTATCACATTGTGAGGGGTATAAATGTCTAACGATTACATTGTTTTATACACTGGAAACAAACAAACAAACAAAAGCAGAAATTACTCTCAAGGGAAAGGCAGTTAGGGTAACAGCTGACTTTAACAGCAGAAATGTAAACCAATAAAGAAGTGTAATCAATGTTCAAAGAGAAAATCAAAATCAACTCTGAAAATAATATAAAAACATCCTTAGAAAAACAGAAACAAAATGTTACTAGCAGACAATCAACTAAGATTTTGTAAAGGATATGCTTGAAACAAGAAAGTGATCACAGCTGGGAGGTTTGAGATGACAGAAAAAGAATGGCAAATATGTGGGTAAATATAAATAAACGTCTACTGTATTAATTATCAATAACAACAAACAAAGCTTTGAAGTTTAGAAAAAGTAAGAACATGAAAATAACATTTATGTAAGTCAAGACTTAGTGTGTTTGGAGTTAAATGTACTGAAGTCTTTATGTTTTTCTAGAAGATGGTAAGGATACTGATTTACTTTTCACCTTGGTGGCTATCAGTTTTAATAGGTTATGCCACATATATAACACCAAAATTTCATTGGTTTTATACATCAAAAGTTTATATTTCTCCTAGGCAAAGCCTGTTGCAGATTTGGGGACTCTAGAGAACACCAAAAAAAAAAAAAAAAAAGAGAAAGGTTAACATGAAAAATAGCAAATAAATTATTAGAATGTTATTTAAGTTAAGTGAATTAGGTTCTTATATTATTGTAGGGATATGTTATCCAATATGGTAGCTATATGTGACTTTTCAAATTTAAAGTAAGTAATTAAATTTAAATTTTATTTCCTCAGTTCATAGCCAATGTTGAGTGCTCAATAGTCACATATGGCTGGTGGCTACCACATTAGAAAGCACATTTCTAGGGTTCATATTTATATCTTATATAATAAAATAATTTCTGGAATTCTTAGGTGAATCTGTTAGGTACATATTATGAGCAATGTAAAATTAGTATATGTATATTATTCCCTTCTTTAACTCATAGGGATGAAAATTATCTTAATTTTACCTTTATACTGTTTCTACTGCTTATACTTCAGTTATTTCATTACGGCTATAATAATATGTCCTCTAGCGCATTAAACAAGAAAAGCTGATGAGTAGGAGTTTCTGGGTTAGTGCATTTTAAAACCGACTTGAGACTTGAAAGCTTGGCTTACTATAAAATCCTTGTAGTATACTTTCTTTAAGTTCTTTGAAAATATTGTTCTACTTTTTAAAACAAATTTCTGTGTTGCTATTGAAAGAAGTCTGATGTTAACCTGAAAGGCACTTGTAGGTAACTTTTTTGTTTTTTATATGGAGGTCCGTAGAAATTTTTACATTTAAAGTCCTATAGTTTTACTATGACATGTTTCAGAGTTGATGATTCTGGGACAACTGTCCCTCAATACTCAGTTTTGTATTAGAGGAAATGCAATACTTATAGTTTAAATATTTGTTTTTGCATAACTGTAAGACTGCTTTCATTGGATACAGAATAGCAAAAGAAGATAAAGAAGAATTAGAGGACTTCTACTGCCTGGTCTCAAGGCTTATTATAAAACTACAGTAACCAAGACAGTGTGGTATTGATGGTAAGGATAAACAAATAGATTGATAGACCAAAATATTATTTATGTGAGTCTGCGCAGAAACAAATTCACATAAATAGTAAATTGATTTTTATTAAAGACACCAATATAATTCCCTGTGAAAGCAAAGTTTTAAACAAATGATGCTAGAGCAACTGAATATTCATATGGGAAATAATGAACTTGGACCCCTATCTCACTGCACAGATACGGTTAATTTGAGTTGACTCATAGGATCTAAGTGTAATAGTTAGAAATATAAAGCTTCTAGAAGAAAACATAGAATAATATGTTTTCTTACATACTTGGGATAAGCAATCATTTCTTTAAAAGCACAAAAGAAGCTATAATCATAAAGAGTGATAAATTAACCTTAAAATTTTTTAAGTTACTTCTCATCAAAATATACCAGTATTAAATTAATAAAAAAATCACACAGTGAGAAGAAAATTTGGAATCTCTCAATCTTTGTTTCTCTCCCAATAAAAATTAGGCCAAAGATTTGAAAATATGCTTCAGAAAAGCAGATATACAAATTATTGGTAAGCTCATGGAAAGATGCACAACCTCATCAGTCATCTGGGAAACAGCTCAGGACATGGGATCATGTGCTCAGGCAGAACACTCTCCCACTACTCTGCAGAACAGGCATGAACTTGCCTCAGCAAATTTCAGAAGGGAAAGAAAATGGTTTATGCAGTGCCCCCAGGAGCTTATATCCTTGATACTACACACTGCCATGTAACTGACTCAGTTGCCTCAAAACTTCTCAGCAGCCCTTGTCAGTGGGTTAGACCTGTAGAAGCCTGATAAAGGAGGTGGTTTGTAGTGAACACACAATGCAATATATAGATGATGTGTTATAGAAATGTACACTTGAAACCTATATACTTTTACTAACCAAAGTCACCCCAATAAATTTAATAATAAAAGCCAATTCACCCATCAGATTATTGAGAGTGTCGGGGGGAAAGACACTCTGGGTGTGTGAATTGTTACAGTCATTTTAGAGGACACTTTGACAATAATTATAACATGTGAAATGTGTAAACCCTTTGACCACAGGAGTTACACATCTGGGAATCTATTCAATCTATTCCATAGAAATACTGACACATATATACAAAACTGTGTGTGTGTGCATGTAGAGACACATACAAAAATATGCATATACATACAAAGATATGTATGTGCATATATACAAACACAGACATATATTTATATGCAAATATATATATATATGTATATATATATGTGTGCATGTATTCATTACAGATCTGTTTGTATTAGCAAAATAAAATGAAAACAGCCTAAATGTTAATCAAAAAAAAGAGAGGGTAGCTGAAATATGAGTCTGGATTGGGTACTTTGCCTATGAAAGGTACATTTGCAGGTGAGTCATTCACTATCTCTAGGAATTGACTAATTCTGAGAGGGGCAGTCTCTCCAGAGCTGGCAAGGACCTATGATGTCAAAGCATCAGAAATACAGAAAATGAAGACATGATTAACACCAAATGTTGGTGAGTTGGTGGAGTAACGTAAGTCTCATACATTGCTGTTGGGAATTTAAAATAGTTACAAATTGGTAATTGCAATATGGCCTCAGGGATAGAAAAAGATAGTCCGAGGAATACAATCAATAACGTTGTAAGCATTTCTTAGGGGGCCAGATGGACCAATGCCCTTTTGGGGAGTCCACTTCATAGTTGATGTAGAGGCCTGACCACCGCATTGTATTTCTGAAACTGATGTTGAATAATACTGTATGTCAACTATAATTATATATACATATAACCTCGGGACACGGAGTAGAGTGCGGGAACGGATTCAATGGAATTGTAATAGATAAGCATGATATCGGGGGGGGGAGGGGATGGGGGGAGGGGGGTTGTTACTTTGTGAGGGTGAAAAGGGTAACTATTGCATTGTTCTGTACACCTGAAACTAACAATAAAAAAATAAATAAATAAAATAAAATAAAATAGTTCAATCCCTTTGGAAAACTGAATGGCAACTTCAGGAAGATGTAACCATACATCGATCTTATGATCTAGTAATCTTACTCGTAAGTGTTTAGCCAAGAGAAATGAAAACACATATTCACAAAATGACATACAGTAGAATGTTCATGGAAATATTATTCGTAGCCTAAGATTTGAAACAACCTAATGTATATGTGTATAACCCACCTTTTGGATTATATACGTATAGTAGAACATTATTCAGTAATAAAAAGGAACAGCTGCAGATAATGCAACAACATGCATGAATCTCAAAATTATAATGCTGAATTTAAAAGCCAGATAAAATAGAATACGTGTCCTATGATTCTATTTTTATAAAATCCAAGGAAAAGCAAAACGAGTCTATGTTGGAAAGTGATTGTTTACTATGGTGTTGATTGCGGGGGAGGATGACAAGGATCACAAAGCTATTTTCTGGAGTGACGGAAATATTATACGTCTTGCTTGGAATAGTGGTTCTTTGAGCGCATACATGTGACAGAGGTTATCAAGTCCAACACTTACCTGTGCATTTTAATGTATATAAATTATATTTTAAGAAATATAACCAAGACTATATTTTCATGCTTGCTTGTAAATACATATAATTTCTTGAAGGACACAATACAAATTAATATCCACTTTCTGTTGTGAGATGTGGGGAGAAATGGACATATGGAGGACTGAGATGGGAAGGAGAATTCTCATTGTACAAATTATTTTTTGAAACACATTAATATATTGTTAAAAAAATAAACACCTTTGAAAAACCAATTAGGTTTAAAGCAGAATGTCTAACTTCCAATGTTACCTTTCCTACTTATCCTCATCTTTGTAAATTACAAAACCATCCACTCAATTTGCCATTCAAAGTCCCAAGTTATTCTTGCTTCCTCACCTCTCATATCCAGTCTATAAATAAGTCCCCTTGACTATTTCTCCAAAATACATCTTTGGTATAAATTACTTCCTCCATCTCCTGTTGTACCTCCTAGCCTAACCGATCGTCATCTCTTGTCTCTAGTACTTCAAACGTTCCCTAACTGGTCTCCTTGCTTTCACTCTTTGCCTTCTATAACCCATTCTTTACTAGTAACCAGAATGATATTTTAAAAATATAGATCATATAATGGTACTCCTCTGCTTACATCTCAAATAGAATGAAGACCAATTGCCATTTGATTTATATCTGTCCCCTTATATCTGGCCTCTACCAAGCCTCATACTTTTTTTTCTTCCATTTGTCCACTACTATCTTGCCACACTGGCCTTTCTGCTTCTTTCTTCTCCTTTTTGCTTCTTAGTGCACCATCCCCTTCCCGTTTCATCACCTTTTACCAGCTCTTTCTTCAGATCTTCATATAGTGGGCTTATTCTAGACCTTCAAATCTCAGTTGAAATGCTACCTCAAAAAAGCTCTCCCTGCCCAGCTCACCTAGAACAACAGTCTGTTCCCCCATTTCTTTATAGCATATCATTCTGTTGTATTTTTATCATAGCACTCATCACTATCAAATAGCCACTTTCTGGTGTGTTTGTTTATTGACTGTTGCCATGCATTAGAATGTAAAATCCTCAAGAACAGGAACCTTTATTTCTCTCATTTAGTGTCACATTGTTAACACCACATTACAGCCTAGTTCATGATTTTAGCTCTAAGATTATCTAAAATGATAGATTTTCCCAGTAAAAATAAGAAGTCTCCATTCTGTGGACTAGTTTAGATCATCAGGTTAATTTTATTTTAAGTATTGTGGCAAAATTTAAGAAGCAAGGTCCCAGATTATGTCTGTAGTTGTGGAAAAAAAATCACATTTCAAAAGTTTGATGGCAATAAAGATTGTAAAATACTCCAAGGTGGGGATTTTTCTCCCCATACGTTTCTTCATATATTTCATTTTTTAAAATAAATAACTTTCTTTTAAGTTGAGTTTATTTTTATATACGATTTTACAGAATAAGCATTGCTATGTCTCTCTGTTTTCATGTTCATTTCCTATTTTCTTGATTCTGTCTTTGCATTTGTTCCTGTTCTTGATTTTTCCCTCCCTTTTTCTCTATATTTTTTATCTTTATAACTTTGTTTATCCCTTTCTCCCTCTACTTTTTTCCATTTTCCACTCCCCTTACTTCTCTTTCTCTGACCTGGACATAAATTAGAATGAAATATGTTTGATTGTATGTATTTAAATTTTTTTATTGCAAGTATTTTAATGTTTTAAGTTGTTAGAAAATCTCTTTAAAACAAAATCAGGTCTACAAAAATGTAAGTTATGTTGCCTTCTACCATGACTCAATTATTGTTCTTCTGTTCAATATATTTAATTGAAAAAGAAATAGTTCCTCATCATTGCTTTAGCAGTACATACAAGGCAATTATTCCTAAAATGACAAATGACAAATACCAAGACCACAATAGGGTCTATTTTGGAGAACATCTCCTCTAGAGGAATTGTCAGTCTTACAACATGCAGTTCTTTTTTTCTAAGAAGGATTATGCAAAGGAGTCTTTGTGAGCACCCCTTATTTACTTTTTGCCTATCTCTTAGTCACCAGAAATTATGTTGAATCGAACATATTTACCACCTATTTGACCATTTCCTTTCTTGGTATTTGAATGATTTCCTATCAGTTATACTATTTTTCTCTTTTGAATTGCAGTGTAAAATATAAAATTACCTCCCTTGGCTTTCTACTCACCAGACCTAATAAACATGCTTTCCATTCCATTATCTCTGTCACTGATGGAATATTGATTTTAGAGCCCACAAGTGACAGTATCTTTTCAACTGATATATATTTGTGTGTTTGTACCTAATTTAGATTAGATCACTAATCTAAATCTTTGATTATATCTTGATGGCATTCTAATAATTCCCATTGTGAGTGTTCTAGAGATTTGTTAGCCTTCCAATTCCCAAACCACATTTTCCATTGCATCACAAATTGGTTGTGTACTTTAAAATGTAAGAGGCCCCTTTGTGACAAGAAATATTTAAGAATGAAGGCAGAAATAACCCTTCCATTAGGAGATGATGCCTGCTGTGAAAGTAGTTTACATTGCTAGGGAGGTAAATGTTTTTGTCATTCTTCATATTTATAAGGAACAAAAAGAAGAAATAAATGGAAACATCTTACAACTCTTCAGGTGGGACACCTGCTATCTTGGGATGTAATGGTTAGAATTATAGTAGAAATAGATTAATATATGAGATTTGAATTCAAAATACAGCAGCATCTTTTATCTGTTTTTAGTATTGTAGCTCTAGTTCCTCCTGATATTTAGAATTACTTTATTGAGAATATGTACAGCCTTTATTAAAATACCAGTTGTCTTGGGGATGTTAATACTTGATCTTAAATTTACATATCACATATGAATGGAAAGAAGTGAGGGATGTTAGATTGTAATGAATCCCATCTGTTAAAGAGTCAATACACGAACAGAAATGCATGATGGGAATAAAACACAATGCACAGTGGAAGAACCTGCAACTCTTACTTTTAGAGGTACTTAAAGGTTTCTTCTATGTCTTAAAGACAGCCTTAATGTTTAAAAGAGTGTGAAATAACCAACAGTATAATAGTCTGTAAGATGCACACTACTCAGGAGTAAGTAGAGAGGGATTCCTGATTTACTCTATAACAGCAGGTTCTATGCATAGAAGGAATGATAAATATTGAAGTTAATGAATGCCTAAGTAAAGAAGGAAGGAAGGAAAAAAGGAAAGAAAAAAAGGAAGGAAGGAAGGAAGGAAGAAGGAAGGAAGGAAGGAAGTGAGGGAGGGGGAGGGAAGGAGGAAGAAAGAAGGAAGGAAGGAAAGAGCAGAGAGAGAGAGAGAGAGAAGAAAGAAAGAATGAGGGGGAGAAAGAAAATATGAAGGGAACAGAAAAGCTAATTTGGATGGTGCCATTGCTAAATTTTTATGCTTCAATGTGTGTGCTAGAGCGTGTGTGCACATGCACACATTCACACATACGTGTGCCTTTGTGATGTAAAATACTTTTTTCATAACTCCCAGTTTTGATTATACATGGCAACCTCTGTTAATAGTTAATATATTTGAGTTTTGACATACAAAAAGCAGATATTTTGATGTTCTGAATAGTTGGGCCATTGTAAATATGATATTTTCTTGATTTGACATTTTATTGTTTTTCTCTTCCTTCTTTCCTTCTCTTTTATTCTGTCTCCTCTTACAGTTAAAATGAGTGGATCCTTTTACCTTCCTCTTTACACTTCATGTCCCACAACACTATTATTAGGTAAATGGAAAAGTAATCGCAGTTTAAAAGGTTAAGAACCATTGCAAAAACCGCAATTACTTTTGCACCAACCTAATACCAACAAGTGTGCCATGTACCTGAAAGCATGTGAAATATTGTTTCATTTCACACTGTAGTATTTTGCTGTAGTTCATGAGTCATCAAGTTTTAAAATTTTTTCATCTCAACAATAAACCATTTTGAGCATGCATAAACAACATATATACCTTATTTCTATATTATGTATTCAATTATGATTCTATACAAACTATAAAACTTTCAAAAATAAACTTCAAAGAATGAGATATAATAACATATGTATAGAAATTCTACTATTGTTGTTTTCATACCAATAAAATATAATGTTTGTTTGGCGAGCACATTACCAATTTGGAGACCACTGTACAGATCAGCTTCAGGTCTAACGTTCTCCAGAATGATTAGAATTCTTTTTATTTCGACTAGGTTGATGTATTGATATTCTATAGAGCAAAATGGAATATTTCAAGTAAATAGAGTTTTTTCTTTTTTAAAAGCTTTTTAGGTCAACATTTGTGAGGTATAATTTGCATACAATAAACATACCAATTTCTGTATAGTTCAATAAATTTTGGCAAATAAATAGACAATTGTACCATTACAATCAAGATACGGAACAAACCTGTTACCTTAAAAAGCTCTGCCATTTCTTTTTGCTGTCAATCCCCACCTCACCCTCCATTCAAATAAAAACGTGAAGAACTTGATAACTGTGGTTAAGTTTCTTCTTAATCAGAAAAGTTTTAATACGCCTAATACAAATCATAAATCCAGGGCAAGGTCATTCTAGACTCCCACATGAGAGAACAGTTAAATAGATGCACAGAACTGAAGCAGAAAAAGTGTGGCTTCAAGACCAGGGTGATAGACAGTTACATAATGTTGAAAAATAAAGGACGGTAAAGCTTTCTTAGGTTGTGGGAGAGTGAGGGTATAACATAGATGTGGCATACACTGCTTTTACTTAGAGAAGAACTATGATCTAGATGGAAGAGATAGAAATAAACTCTGTACTCCTTGATGTTCTGTAGGCAGAGGAGATGGAAATAGAAAATAGCACAGTGGTGAAGGAATTCATCCTCCTTGGTCTGACCCAATCTCAAAATATTCAGCTCCTGGTCTTTGTGCTCATCTTAATTTTCTACCTCATCATCCTCCCTGGAAATTTCCTCATCATTCTCACCATCAGGTCAGACCCTGGCCTCACAGCCCCCCTCTACTTCTTTCTGGGCAACCTGGCCTTCCTGGATGCATCCTACACTTTCATTGTGGCTCCCAGGATGCTGGCGGACTTCCTCTCTGAGAAGAAGGTGATCTCCTACAAGGGCTGCATCACTCAGCTCTTTTTCTTGCACTTCCTTGGAGCAGGGGAGGTGTTCCTTCTTGTTGTGATGGCCTTTGACCGCTACATTGCCATATGTCGTCCTTTACACTATTCAACTGTCATGACCCCTGGAGCCTGCTATGCCCTGCTGATGGCTCTGTGGGTTGGAGGCTTTGCTCATTCCATTGCACAAGTGGCCCTTATTGTCCGCTTGCCCTTCTGTGGCCCCAACCAGCTGGATAACTTCTTCTGTGATGTGCCACAGGTCATCAAGCTGGCCTGCACAGACACCTTCGTGGTGGAGCTCCTGATGGTCTTCAACAGTGGCCTGTTCACCCTCCTGTGCTTCCTGGGGCTTCTGGCCTCCTATGCAGTCATCCTCTGCCGTGTCCGTGGGTCCTCTTCTGAGGGGAAGAGCAAGGCCCTCTCCACATGCACCACTCATGTCATCATTATATTTCTCATGTTTGGACCTGCCATCTTCATCTACACTCGCCCCTTCAGCACCTTCCCAGCTGACAAGGTGGTTTCCTTTTTTCACACAGTAATCTTTCCATTGATGAATCCTGTGATTTACACACTTCGCAATCAGGAAGTGAAATCTTCCTTGAAAAGGTTATTGAGTCGATATATGGTCTGCTGAATGTATTTTGTAAGTCAAGAAGGGGGAATTGGGCTGCAAATCATTCAACAAATATTGCTTTTAATTGAGTGCCTCCCATTTGTCAGGTATTATTGTAAGCAATGAGGGAGAGCTATGTATAATGAGAGAATAAACTTGTAAGTTTAAAGAATATAAAACACTAAAGTGGTTTGTTGTATAATAAGTAAGTGTGACAGATTTAAGGGTTAAATTTTATCTGACTGTTAGGGTCAAATTATTAAAGTCTTTTAGGCTGAGATAAGGAGTTTTATTCTATGCTAATTGCAGTAAGAGTTCCTCTTATTATTTTAGGCAAGAGAGTCACTCATTCACAGTTTTTCTTCTATAGGTTTAGGGCATCATCATCAAGATTCTAAGCAGAGATCAATAAGCTGCGAAACATCATTAAGAGTCAAATGTTATGCTGCATAAATATTTTTGAAAAAGCCTACCTCTATATGCACATACAGGGGTGCAAAAAAATGTATATAAGTGGACACTTTGGTCAACTTTGCTCAAGCAGTAGTTTGCGATAATTAGAAGTGTCTGGATGCTGATGGTAACCACTTTGAGCACTTATTGTAATTGCAGAAGTGAAACGTGACTTATATTCATCTTTTGTTATCGGTATATATTGAATATTACAATTTTAATAGTCTTTTCCGTTCTTAAAATGCGTATACATTTTTTAGGCACCCTCTGTATAGTTTTTTCTTTTTTTCCTCAAAAATTTGGTAGATAAAAAATGAAGATAATTAATTTTATGGAAAAATATCATGAAATTATTTTACTTGATTTTTTTTCAGAGCTTTATGATTATGACTAATGGGTTTTTACATATTTTCCCTGGATGTTAAACCTTGTCTTTGGTTGATTTCACTCTGATTATTACAGTGATAGTTAATTGGTACTACAGATTTGTTTGAGATTGCATAAATAACTCTGGTTATTTTTATTATAATGTGGTTTAATACAGAAAATTAGATACTTATGAAGTCTTTTAAGGGATAGAAAATCATTCTTTATGCTGGGCATCCAGACATAATTGCCAAAAACCTGCATAATTGTCAATAACCTCCCACATAATTGTCAATAAAATGAACCTGTCCATTTATCTGTCCCTGCAATTATCAGGAGACTGGGGAAACTAGAAGCCATATTACCAGCTCCTGGCTGAAGGAAGCCCTCACTTAGCCATGGTCTGGGCTCTGGAGAATGATATGCCTTTCGTGTTATTGCCTTTCTCACCAATTAGCTTTTTTCTAAATTTGAGCTTTACATGAGCATATTTGATATGAACCCTAGATACAAAGGTCCTAGAAGAATGTGTTTATATGTTCACAGTTTCTTTGGAAAACAAAATAAAGCAAAAAATAGCGATAAAATACACAATGATAGTTTTACAAGCTTGGAGATGAGAAAGTCAGTGAAGTATAACATAAAAATAGAAAATGAATAGAAAAATAGTTATATTTGACATGTTAAAAATTATACGTGTAGACAAAAGGTATAAGAGTGATGAAAATATGCCCACCACATATGGATGTGCAGATTATTTTCTGCCTAATTATAGAGATTTGCATGGAAATTGAATTGAATGTTCCCTTCCTACCACAGGATACTACAAGGGAGCATCCGTGCATAAAAATTCAAAGGCTGTTAACTGAAGAAATTGATATAAATGATAAAAGGTTAATTCACTAAATACACAAAGAAATGTTAATCGGTGAATATGAAATAGATACATACTCAGAAGAAAATATTGGCAATTGAAAATACTAGTCAATAAACGATGAAAAAATAAAAAGGCTTATAAACATAAAAATAACTTTATTCTGAAAAACTAACCATGAGAATAAAGACCATCTATTCTGGTTAGTTTGTAGAAGAATGTTGCTCATATATTATCACCAATAAGAAAAGCACAAAATAAAAATTTTACTTTTCTATGAGGCTATCAAAGAGTGGATGAAGCAAGGAAGCCTTATCATATCGAACTCCAGTGAGAGACAGGCCTGCATAGTTAAGCAGAGGTCTATGGCAGCTTCCATATCTGTGGGCAAGTATCTAGTCTGGATCTAGGCAATGGAGGAGTGATCTGCCATAGATTGAGGTATTTTGTAGGGATGAGAAAAAACAAGCTGAACTTTAAATGACACATGGGATGTAGACAGATTAGGATCTAAAAGAGGCTCCAAACACAGAAATAAATAGCTCACTTTTATAAATTTCTCCTCCACTCCCACTGGCACATATATCAGTAATTTGCTCAGAAAAGGGGCAGTACAGTAAGAAAGGAAAATCAGAGGGAATTTTCACATTCTCAGACATTACTGTAGTGGTTGGATGTTGATGTCTACAGAGTTGAATCCTAAGGAAAACAAAACTGTCTGAATTGTGGCTCAAACCTCTCCCAGCTGCAAATACTGACAAGGTCAAAGAAGTAATTTCTTTAGTGGCCCTCTGGCAGATGTTGGATTACCTCCAAAACTAATCTGAGCTAAATTCAATACAATTAAAGATGATTCCAAGCCCTAGTTCAATTAGACCTTTGAAGGGATTTGAATGCTTAGATCCTCATTTTAATTTCTGAATGGAGGAAAAGCCTTTAACTTTCTGAAAAACTAAGCAAAATAAAATTAAATATAATTCTTCATCTTCCACTAAATTTTTAAAGAGTGTTAAGAATATCATTTAAAAAACTAGAAGCTATGCCAAGAAAATAACACAGGGAATAGCATCTCATATTTAATAGAAAAATATTGATGGACAAAGACTATCAGTTGAAATATACGATGGAATTATCAGATGAACCATATGATGGAATTGTCAGACAAGGACTTTAGAAAACTATTACAAATATAGTTAATATGATAAATGGATAAGGAGATGAGGATTTCAGGAGAGAAGTATAACCTTAAATATAAATAGATATGGTAGAACTAAAAATAACAATATTTGAAATAAAAAGAAATTTCTTAGATGAGCTGAACAGCATTTTTAACACTACAAATAAAATGACTGATGATTGCGAAGATGGGTTATTTGAAATAATTCAAAGTAGAGGATAGAGAGAAAAAAAATTTTAAAAACATGAATAGTGTTAATGTACTTTGGGGCAATATCAAATAGTTAAATATATATGTAATTGCAATTCCAGAAGAATAGGAGAGAGAATGGGACAAAAATCTAAAGATAAAACTGCTAAGAATTTCCTAAATTTCATAAAATCATTAACCCACATATTCAGGAAACTCCAAGCAGTAAATATACAAATAATACCATGTGTAACAGGTGTTGACCAAATAGGGAAAAAAATATGTGTGTAAATATGAAAAAAGTCTTTTTTTATATTTTCTTATTTACTTTGAAAGGTAATTAACTGCTTAAGTGAAAACTAAAGTACTATGGGGCTTATAACTTATGTAGAGGTCAAATATATGACAACAATAGCACAAAGGACTTAAAGAAAGATAAAAATTTATATTTTTGTAAAATACTTAACATTCCTCATGATGTATTCTTGAATAACAATTTAAATTGATTGTAGTAAGTTAAAGATGAGTAATGTAATCACTAGTGCATCCACAAAAAATAATACAAGGAGGTTTATCTAGACAGCCTTTAAAGAGAAAATAACCATTTGATGTAGGGCAAACCATTTTCTCAAGAGAAAGTGACCTCCTAAATAGGACCTGAAAAGATGTATCATGATGTTGGTATTTGTTGTTTATTCACTTTTACTCTGCTCAGTTAAAACAAAGATGAGAAACTTTTTGTTTTTCTATTGAAGATTATTAAAATAAAAAGTTAATTATGGATCAGAATGATTAAATCCAACTTAATGTTTTTTTTATACCTGATTATAATTTAAAGGCCTGAGAATCAGGGAAGTTGATGGCAGAAATTCCAGTCCAAGGGCCAAAGAAGAATGAGATGAAATGTTCCAGTTTAATCAGTGAACCAAGGAAGAAGGGGCAAATTCCTCTTTCCTCTGTCCTTTGTTCAGTTCAGGCCCTCAGTAAATTGGATGACGCCACCCATGTTGGGAAGGGCAATCTACTTTACTGAGCTCACCAATTCAAATATTAGTCTTATACCTGCACTCTCAGACACACCAGAAGTCTTGTGTAATCTTGGGACCACATGGCTAGTAAAATTGACACATAAAATTAACCATCACACATGGTATATCGTTTTCCACCCTTATACTGTGTCTTTATATTTAAAAACCAATTATCTTTTAAACAGTATATACTTATATCTTGCTTTTTTATACAATCTGAAAATCTCTTTTAACTGGCACGTTTGGTACATTTACGTTTAACATAATTGTTCAAACATAAGTTTGTGTCCACCGTTGGTATTTGTTTTGAATTTGTATCATCTTTTCTTTGTTCCTTTGCACTTTCTTTCCTTCCTTGTTTTGGAATAGTTGAGTATTTTTTAATATTCCATTTTCTCTAAGAAGAATTATGCCTTGGAATTCTTCACGAATATTATTTATATTCTCTTTGTTTATGGCTTCATCACCAGCAATATGCTGAAACTTACATACGCTTTACTGACTGGGCCACATGCTTTCAGGGCCAGAACAATAGTGAAGCTTAAGTGGTGAGTATGGCACTTGCCTTGAGTGCAAAATTTAAGGGGCTGAACAAAAAATCTTAGCAATAGAGATCAAATAATATTTAATCAATATTTTTTAAAAATCAAAATTAATTTTAAAAAATCCATAATGAACAAAATAAATACCAAATTTTAAATAAAGTCAGGATCAGTAATAGTACCATGCTGAGCCATATTGGAGCCTGAGACAAAAGGAAACATCTGTCATGTTGATGTCTTTATTTAAAATATTTGATATTCTGTTCATAATTTTTATATTAACTTTGATCTTTAAAATATTCCATTAAAATATTATTTATGTTGATTATTAAGGTTTTTAGCACCCTGGCAAATTTTGTGCTTGAGATAAGTACCTCGAAGCAATGTGAGAAATATCCTTCATTTGGAATCATTTTATCTGATTCTAATGCCTTGGCTCAGCAATTCATTAACTGGCAAAGTCACTTAGCTTTCACAAGTCTGAGCTTTCTTTAATCAAGTAGAATAATGTGTGTTGACTCTTTGTACTTAAAAGGGGTGCTAGGTGAGGATCAAATGAGGTGATGATGGAATTAATAAGTAACTCATTCAAGTATGTTTAAACTAAAGCTAAATCTGAAAAAATTTAGATGTGAAGAGGTAGCTCTATTAGACATTTCTCCAAAAAGGCCATACAGATGGCAAACGTACAGATGCTCAGCATCACTAATCATCAGGCACCTCACTTGCCTCACCCTCATCCTAGCCCCGCTTGAGATATGTATATATCCCGACTATAGAAAAATTGCGTTTGTTTCTCACATATCTCCTTTCCCAGCCTCACTCTCAGCTTATCATTTTGCTTCCTATTTCACTGAGAAAGGGGGCGGAAGAGAATTCCTCAAGCTCCTGCCTCTACATCTACCCACACACCTGCATCTGGGGCCGTGTTCCTTTCCTCTCTCCTGAGACTGGCTGACCTGCTGTGCTCCGAAAAGGTCACCTCCTCCATCTGTGCATCAGAATCCATCCCCTTTTTCTTACTAAGAGCAATTTCTCTGGTACTTCTCTTCCTCTCTTCTGCACCATTAACTTTTTTCTCCTTATTGGATTTTGTCCCTTAGCATATAAACACATTTCTTTCATATTAAATAAAATCTCTTTGTCACCTTTCTTCCTTCACACAGTACCTTATTTATCTCCTTCCCTATGGCAAAGCTCCACAAAAGTTGTTAATACTTAAGCAAATTAATAAAGTTTTAAGATCGGTTTTAAAAACAAAAGCTAAGCAGAAAACACAGAGTTCCTATATAATCTGCCCCCACTACATATATATATACTTGCCCTATTAATATCTTGCATTAGTGTGGTGCATTTGTTACGACTGATGAACTAATGTTGATAGATTATTTTAAAATAAAGTCCATAGTTTACATCAGAGTTCATATTTTTTGTACAGTTCTATGGATTTTGACAAATGCATGTCATCTATCCACCATTACAGTACCATACACAGTAGTTGTACTGCCCTAAAAATCCCCTGCATTCCACCTATTCATCTACCCTCAAGCCCCTGGCAACCACCGACCTTTTTACTGTCTCTATAGTTTTGCTTTTTCCAGAATGTCACAGGGTTGGAATTATACACTATGTAGCCTTTTCAGGCTGGCATGTTTATACTCTCTGCTTCCAATTTCTTTTCTTTTCAACTTACCCAGTCATGCCAATGAAACAGTTCGTGTGATGATCACCAATGATATCAATGATTTTTGTTCTTTGTCTCTGAGCAGCATTTGATCTCTGAGCAGTCCTGCCTTCCCAGGACTCTCCACTTTCACAGTCTCCCCTCTACCAAGTCAGCTGTTCCCTCATTTTTTTTTGAGAATTTCTCCTTAGCTGCCCATCTGTCTCGGTTTTAAATTCCAACTATATGTTGATAAATTTTATACATATCTTTCTCATGAACTCTAGGCTCTGATGCTATTCCTAGTAGCATATGCCACTCACTGCCACAGCTCTAATTTGAGGTCTTTATGTGACCTTCTGCATAACTTCCCGGACTGACTCTGACCTTCACCACTCCCTTTTCCCCACCCCACAACGAATCTCGGTAAATTGGAATTCCATCTTTCCAGCCTCTGGTCCCAAATTTTGGATTCATTTAAGAAATATTTTCTCTGCATAGAAAATATGTAGCTAATATATGGGCCCCAAAACACTACTTGCATATTAATTTGTTCATCAACACAACCCAAAAAGATGTGCAGAAAACCCCATAAATAGTAGATAACATTGGGGAGTGCTATTAAAAGGAAAACAAGGAATTTAAAGTACAACTATTGTATTTAAATTCTATGTCCTCTGAAATCTCAAAAAAATGATTTTTGTGAATAAATTTTAAGTTTACCTTGTTTCTAAGAGCTCATATATAACTAAAGATGTTAGCGATTTATCAGGCAAATAAATGCCACATACTTTGCTGTCAGAAAATAAAAGAAATATTTTCTCTTAATTCCATATTTAATCTATTAAGAAGTCTGGATTAGCTCTGCAATCATAAAATTGCCAGATTAGATAATCTCTCCCTCAAATTCTACCACCTAGGCCAAAACCACCATCACCTCTTGCCTACAGTATGGTTGAAGCCTCTTCACTGGTCTCCATTTTGTTCTTATCCCATTTTATTCTCAGCTGAGCATTCAGAATGATTTGGTTAAAATACAGTCACATCATTTCCCTCTTCTCAAAACCCTTAATGACTTCCATCTTACTTAAAGTAAGGGCTCAAGTCTTTCCTTGTTATCTTTAAAGGTCCATGTAACCCTGTCTATATGCCCCAACTCCTACCCCTTTTCTCTCCCTTTCCTCTAATCCTTCTATATCCCATCTCACTCGCTCTGTTCAGCCCCACTGGCCCCCTGATCCTAGAATAGGCCAGGTTGCCAGTGCCCCTCCAAGGACTTTTGACTGATTGTTTCCTATGTCTGGAATGTGCTTTTTCCCAAGATATTGGTATGAGTCACATCATCATTTCCTTTTTCAAATCTCACCTTCCATGTGAGACCTCCTCTGACCACACTAATAAAATTTGCCAACCACCCCCACACTACTTCATATCCCCCTTCCCTACATTACTTTTGTCCACAGTACTTATCACCTATTAACATGACATATGTTCTACATACTTATTTTATTGCCTGTCTTTTTCCACTATGGTATATAATATTTATGAAAGCAGAGAGTTGTTTGTTTTCTCTACCGCCTGGCACAAAGCAGGTGCCATAAATATTTATTAAATACATGAGTTAAAGAATAATGTGAAAATTACATATAATTCCACAACTCAGAAATATCTAACATTAAAATTTTGTCAGTTTTACATGAATGAACACATTATTTTTATAAAAATTGGATCATACTATACATGTAGTTTATAATTTGTTCTTTTCTCTAATATTAGAGGCATATTTTTTAAAAGTAAATACAGATTACAATACTCTTAAATGACTATGAATTATTTAATTAACACTTTTATTATTATTTATTTAAATAACCCCCTGCTTTGTATATCGAGATTTTAGCTATTGTAAACTCAGTTTTTCACACTTATTTGATTATTTCTAGGGAAAAATTTTTAGGAGTACAGTTACTAGGTTACAATGTATAAACACTGATATGTAGTGATATTCTGTCAATTTAATTTTCCACCAACAATACATGAAATTTTCTGTTCTGTTTCTAAGAGTAGTATTTTATTTCTTTTAAAGATTTGCCTTTGAAAAAGACAAAAGTATATTTATTATAGCTTTCAATTGTGGCTATTGCCAACACTATCAATTGGTTCAACATATTTTTCACATACTCAATTTTTATGTGAATTGCTTACTTTTTAAAATTTTTTGTTAAATTTATTGGGGTGACATTAGTTAATAAAATTATATTGGTTTCAAGTGTACCATTCTATAATACATCTATATATTGGTTTGTGTGTTCACCACCCAGAGTCAATTCTCCTCCCATCACCATATAGTTGACCCCCTTTACCCTGTTCTACAGCTCCCCTCCCGCCTTGTCATCTGGTAACCACTAAACAGTTGTCTGTGTCTATGAGTTTTTGTTCCTTTCTTTGTCTTGTTCCTTTGTTGCTTTCAGATTTATATTCCACATATGTGTGAAATCATATGATTCTCAACTTTTTCTGACTTTTTTCACTTAGCATGATTGCTTACTTCTAAAAATAGGTGTGTTCATTTTATCCATTTGATTTGTATCACCTATTTATATATCAAGTAAATGAACTCTATCATTTATGTTTAAATTTTTTAATTGGTTCTTAAAATAAAACCAGAATTTCTGCTTCTGATCAAGATGGAGTGGCAGGAGCTGAATTTAGCCTCCTGCCTGAAACAACAAAATAATGGACAAAATCTACAAAACAACAGATTTCAAGACACTAAACTTCAGGTAACACATGATTTAAAAAAAAAAAAAGGCAACAACAAAAATACCCAACCAGGTGAGCTCTGTGGTTGCCCAGCTTATATCTGAGAGGATTTCTGGGGAACAATGAAGGAAGAGGAAACTAGGAGGAATTGGCAGACTGTGTTAAGAAAAAAAACCTGAGTTTCTGGGTCCTAGAATCTAAGAAGCCCTAGAATCTAATTATTTTTCTTGTAGAATGATATTAGAAACCATAGTCTGAGTGCTAGTTTTGTTTCTAGGTTTGTTTCTTGCTACGGGGGTGTCATTATTTTAGGACATCTTAGCTAACAGGGTGACGGAATATATGTGTGTGTACTAGCCTTCACATGTACACATATCTATAATCTTTCTGTCTGTAACAATCTGTATCTATTATGAGCTAAACATGAATTCATACTGTCTCCAACTTGAATCTGTTACTCCACGGATCTTTCTAGCTTCTTCCCTTTGTTTATCTGTAAACTCCCACTCCAACAATGAGAGACTTGAATGCCACCATCCATTATCCATTTACTTAATTGTTCCATACCAATAGAAATGTATATTGCAGCATCAAAGCTGTTAACCCACAGCCAATGGGAAACAACTCTATCAACTAGATTAGTCTTACAGATCCCACTGATTTCCTTAATTACTTAGGTCAGCCCCTTTTCTTCCCATCCCCTTCAGTGAAGTCATTTCATACATTCGTTACTTTTTTTTTTTTTTTGGTCATAGTCTACATTCCATCATGGGATCCTTCAACTTCCTAAATAACTTTTTTTTGATTTGCAATATTAAGGTTCATTCTTATGCTATAAAGTTCTGGGGTTTTGATAAATCCATAATGTCATATATTAATCATTGCAGTATTATACAGAAAAATGTCACACTCTAAAACATAGCTATTCAACTGTCCCATCTTCCCCCTGCACTTTTAACAACCACTGATTTTTAAAATTCTCTCTATAGTTTTGTTCTTTCCAAAATGTCATACATTAGAAATCATTTAGTATGTAGCCTTTTCAGACTGGCTTCTTTCACTTAGCAATATGCATCCTAAATCCATCAATTTTGGGGGGGCTGGATAGCTTATTTTCTTTTATTACTGCATAATATTCCATTATGAATGTACCACAGTTTGCTTATTCATGCACCCACTGAAGGACATTGTGGTTGCTTCCAATTTTGGCTATTATCACTGAAACTGTTATAAACATTCATGAGCAGGATTTTTTGTTTGTTTGTTTGGATAAAAGTTTTCCAATCAGTTGGGTAAATATTTAGAAATGTGATTGCCTTGCCAAATGGTGAAACTCTTTATCTTTGTAAGAAGCTGCCAGACAAACTTCCAAAGTGAGTGTTCCCACAAACAAAGAATGAGTGTTCTTGTCGCTCCATATCTTCAACAGCATTTAGTATTGTCAGTTTTTTTGGACTTTCATTTTTCCAATAGGGTTGTAGTAGTACCTCATTATTGCTTAATTTGCAATTCTCTAATGACAAATGATGTCGAGCATCATTTAATATATCTATTTGCCATTTGTTTACCTTTCTTAGAGATGTGTATTTCATATTTTTTTGCCCATTTTAAACTGTATTTGTTTTCTTATTGTTGAGTTTTAAGAGTTTCTCTGTATATCTTGGATTGAAGTTCTTTATTGGATAAATGTTTTGCAGATATTTAATCTTAGTCTGTGGCTTGTCTTTTTATTATCTTAACTGTTTTTTACAGAACAGTTTTTAAATTTAGTAAAATCATACTTATCAATTTTTTCTTTCATAGATCATATTTCTGGTGTTGCACCTAAGAGCTCATTGCCAAACCCAAAGTCCCTTAAATTTTCTCCTCTATTTTTTTCTAGAAGTTTCATAATTTTGCATTTTACATGTATACCTATGATCCATCTGTTGTATAGACTATCCTTTCTTCACTTGATCCTTTGTTCAAGATCATTGACTTTATTTGTGTGGGTTTGTTTTTAGGCTCTGTATCACGTTCCATCGATCCATGTATCCATTCTTTCTTTAATACTGTGCTGTTTCAATTTAAGCAGCTTCATAGTATATCTTAAACTGGTTAGTGTGAGTCCTGCCACTTTGTTCTTTTTAGTACTGTGTTAACTATTGTAGGATTTTTTGCCTTTCCATATAAACTGTAGAATTACTTTGTTGATGTCTACAAAATCCCTGTTTTGCTTTTAAGGATTCATGTGATTATATTGAACCCACCAGGATAATCCTGGAGGATCTCCCTATTCTAAGGTTAGTTGATTAGCAATCTCAATTTCATCTGACAATTCTCTCTTGCCAATTAAGGTTATAAGACTGTAAACATAATATTGTAAATTCTTGTATTTGGGAGGTTTATAAATTTTTTTGTACTCTCAGTTCCTTTACATTAATTTTTCAGGCATGTCACATGCTTCTTTCACATGATTTAAATATGATGGTTTTATACACTTTTGCATATTATAAATATTATTTCTAATTCTTGACTACTCTTGCCCGACTGGTTTCTAGAAAAATTTTGAAAATTATTTTGTTAAGTCAAAAATTTACATAGAGTTCATTGGAATTTTTGTGTTCAATGATATTGACTTTCTCCATCCAATTGAACAGTATGTATTTCAATTTATTCCAGTCTTTTTTATTCATTTTGTAGAATAATATAGTTTGTTGTCACGTAGATACAACACATTTTTAATTCATTTTATTCCTATTTTTATAACTCATTATTCATCTGAATAGGCTGCATCTTTACAGAATACTTTAACAATTAATTGATTTATTTGCTTATTTTGTAACTAGCCAGT
>NW_017732935.1:0-1065 GCF_001890085.2 Hipposideros armiger | reverse complement strand
TATTACCCACCTGGCACTATACATAGTTATTACCATATCATTCACTATAGTCTCTATGCTTTACATCACCATGACTATTTTGTAACTAGCAATTTTAACCTGTACAAGTTTTTAATGTCCTATAAGAAACTTTAATGCATGATTCTTCCTTTACATGATTCTTTCAGTAAGCAACAGCTTGCCAGTGACAAAATGCCTTACCCTAAAAGAGTAATTTTTCAACTTTGGGACATTGAACACTGGGGCAGAAAGGTGGCATATTTCCATATTCAAGGGAGGAATGTATACTCCTTGAATGACTGTTCAAAGCTCTCCTCCAATTGTGCTTTCTCTAATGAATACTGTTTCATCATGAATGTGTATCCTCACTTTATATAGTAAAGACACACCTTATAGTTCTTGTTGCAACTTTGGGAAAAGTCAGCTCAGCATTTTAATAACTCCCACTGCAACTAGATTGTAGTGTCTAAACCCTGAGCTCCTAAATGTCACTGCCTTCTATACCAAAACTAGATAAAATATATACCCATACTCCAGCCTTCTGATGCTTACTAAGGAACATGGTGATTTCATAAGGCTTGTGAATCTTTAAGAATATGGTGTTTTTGATTCCTGATGGATAACTGGTAGGTTAAAAGCTGGACATAATATTAAGGATCTTGAGAAGCATTTGTAGCTTGTGTTCTTCAGGTAGCAATTTTTTTCATATAATAATTGTATAAAGCAAAGATAATAGAGGAGTAGTAAAGAAAAACATGTAACTTGACGACATAAAGAAGAATGGTTCCATTAAATAGATATTAGAGAATCTCTTCTGGAGTTAATATGAGAAAAAAACCTGACAACTATTTATTCACTTACAATGAATATATAATATAGTCATTATATATACTTGTAAATTAGGTATAATAGTTTTCATGTTCTCATTAATAGTTACATTATTAAGTTAAGAAAATAGAAATATTCAAATATGTGAGGCTGAGAATTTTCAATGCATTTAATATATTAAGGTGCTCAATTTTCATATGCAAAGAAGTAATTTAACTTAAAAAAATGAAGCTATTT
>NW_017732934.1:172237-175434 GCF_001890085.2 Hipposideros armiger | reverse complement strand
TGTGTGTGTGTTTCACAGTCTTTATTTTTTTAGAGTAGCTTTAGGTTTGCAATGAAAATAAGAGGAAGATACAGAAATTTCCCATATATTTCCTGCCCCACACTTATGGAGCCTACCCATTATGAACATCACTCACCAGAACGGCACTTTTTTTCTTTCTTAACCAAGTATGAACTGACACTGATACATCATAATCACCCAAACTCCATAGTTTACATTGCAGTACACTCTCGGTGCTGTAAATTCTAGGGGTGTAGACTAATGTATGTATAATAATGTACATCCACCATTCAGAGTATTTTCACTGCCCTAAAAATCCTCTATGCTCCACCAATTCATTTTCTCTCCTCCCAGACCCGATGACCACTGATCTTTTATTGTCTCCATAATTTTTTCTTTTCCAGAATATGTCATATAGTTGGAATCATACAGTATGTAGCCTTTTCAGATTGGCTACTTTTACTTAGTAATATGCATTTAAGTTTCTCCAAGTCTTTTCATGGCTTGATAGCTCATTTCACTTTTTTTTTTTAGTTTCAGGTGTACAAAACTACAGAATGATTAGACATTTATACACCTCACAAAATGATAACTCCAACAAGTCTATTACCCATCTGATACTGTACATAACTATTATAATACAATTGACTATATTCCCTATACTGTACTTTCCATTTCATGAATATATATATATATATATTATAGTTGACATTCAATATTATTTTATATTAGTTTCAGGTGTATAGCACAGTTGTTAGGCATTTATATAAGAAGTGATTCCCCCCGATAAGTGTAGTACTGTCCTAACACCATACATAGTTTTCCCCATACTGTATTTCACATTTCCATGACTATTTTTTACTACAAATTTGTACTTCCTAATCCCTTCACCTTTCTCACCCATCTCCCCAAACCCCCTCCCATCCATCAACCATCAGTTTGTTCTCTGTATCTATGAGTCTATTTCTGTTTTGATTGTTCACTTATTCTGTTCTTTAGATTTCACATATGAGTGATATCATATGGTATTTGTCTTTCTCTGTCTGACTTGTTTCACACATATGAGTGATATCATATGGTATTTGTCTTTCTCTGTCTGACTTGTTTCACTTAGCATAATACCCTCTAGGCCTATCTATGTTGTTGCAAATGGCAAGATTTTATTCTTTTTTATGACAGAGTAATATTCCATTGTATAAATGTACCACAATTTCTTTATACAATCATTTATTGATGGGCATTTTGGTTGTTTCCATATCTTGACTATTTTGAATAGTGCTGTAATAAACATAGAGGTGTATATATTTTTTCGAATTAGTGTTTTGGGTTTCTTTGGATAAATACCCAGGATTGGAATTGCTGGATCATAAGCTCACTCTATTTTTAATTTTTTGAGGGACCTCCATACTATTTTCCATGGTGATTCCATCAATTTGCAATCCCACCAACAGTGCACAAGGGTTCCTTTTGCTCCACATCCTTGACAACACTTGTTATTTGTGGATTTATTGATGATAGCCATTCTGACAGGAATGAGGTGATATCTCATTGGGGTTTTTATTTACATTTCTCTGATAACTAATGATGCTGAGCATCTTTTCTTATGTAGATTGGCCAGCTGTGTGTCCCCTTTGTAGAACTATCTATTCAGGTCCTCTGACCATTTGTTAATTGAATAGTTTGTATTTCTGGTGTTGAGTTGTATGAGTTTTTTTATAAATTTTGGATATTAACCCCTTATCAGATGTATCATTGGCAAATATCTTCTCCCATTCAGTAAGATGTCTTTTTGTTTTGTTGATAGNGCAGATTTGAGGGTCCAGGAGGGCGTCCCCGACCAGCCGGGTCTTTGGCCCTTGTAAGACGGCTTGGGCAGCGGCCGTCACCTGAAGCGTGGCGCGGAACCCATCGCCGCAAGGCGGGAGGGGAGGTCCCACTCTGCTCCCGCCGCCTCCTTGCAGCGGGGACCAGCCAAGCTCAGGTCCGCTACACGCCTGTAGCCCCCACCGCAGCCCGGCACGAAGTCCGGGGGGCCTGCCGGGCAGGGCCAGGTAGCGGGTCTGGGGCTCTAGGCGGCGAGAAGGGCAGAGTCCCTTCTGCTTGTGCTCAGAAGTCTTTCAGCCAGGCAAGTAAGGAGTGGGTGTCCCGGGTTTGCGCCCTGTCCTTGAGTTTCCTTAAACTGTGTGTCACCAGCCAATAGAGACAGAAAGGTGAAGATGAGTGGGAGGAAAGGAGAACAACTTAGCCCACGTCGTGTACCAGGGAGCAGGGAAGTTTTCATTCGGCCGGTTCAGCAACTTTAGCAAGGGCGCTTTTGTTTCAGACAGCGCTTTAGGGTAACACAAGGGTCGTCTGCACAATGAAATAGCTTCACCACAACGAGTGAGTGCTACAATAGATGCCACAGGGTGCAAAAGACTGACAGGCGAGGGGCACAGGCTACCCTGGAAGAGTATCGTTTTCTCATACTGAATCTTGGTGAGAATTATCAGAGCGAAGAAAAGTGGGAATGCTATTCCTATCAGCGGAAATAGCTTCAAGTGTTTATTTATGTACTATGTGCAAGAACTACAGTTTGGAATGCTTTCCTTACATTGTAGCAGGAGGTGAAGCTGAAGAGGTGAAGGTTGGGAGAAGGCGGGTCAGGAAGGACTGTGGATGCAATGCTAAGAAGCTCAGTCTCTTTTCAGAGATTTCAAGCAGAAACTAGGTCACCATTTAGCCTTATGGAGATTAGTTGGCTTTAAGGTGGAGGCTAGACGGAAAACAGACAAGTCATCTTAATAGACCTGGTGATGCAAAGATGCGGGCTTGAGATGTTCTGGTAGTAATACTAAGCAAGAGGAAGAGGATTCAAGAAAAAATTTTGAGGTAAAATTGGTAGCTCTTGAAAACTGAATGAATGAGGTAGGTGATACAAAGAGAGGAGTCTAGGATGACCACCGTATTTCAGGCTTAACTGACATGGGTAGATGGTGGTGACATTTATTGACATCAGAAACACAGGAAGTGATAGAGGTTCCAATACAGGTAGAAGGGTGACGAACCCAGTTTTGCACATGCTGGATTTGAAGTTTCTGTGAAGAAAAGAGAAATCTTCTGATCTTTTCCCTTTGAAACCTTTGCTTTCCTTTCCCATTTGAAAGAACAAGCCTGTGACATCAGGTTGAAATTAGCACTATAGTTTTCAGAGAAGT
>NW_017732934.1:165963-168482 GCF_001890085.2 Hipposideros armiger | reverse complement strand
GCTGCAGCCTACACCGTCGCGGATGACTCACTGCAACCCAGCTCCAGGTTGAGCTGTTGTTCAGCGTCTTAGCTGTAGAGGGCAGTGTCACTGGCCCTCATATGTGGGATCCGAGCCAGGGCCCTTTGGCGTCCCAAGCCAGCTCTTAACCATCGCGCCACTCGGCCGGCCCTACCACAGTTTCTTAATCCAGTCATATACCAATGGGCATTTTGGTTGTTTCCAAGTCTTGGCTATTGTAAGTAGCACTGCAATAAACATACGGCTGTGTATATTTTTTCGAATTAGTGTCTTAGGTTTCTCTGCATAGATACCTAAGAGTGGAATTGCTGGGTCATATGGTAGCTCCATATCCAGGTTTTTGAGATACCTTCATACTGATTTCCATAATGGCTACACCAATCTGCAGTCCCACCAACAGTGCACCAGGGTTCCCTTTTCTCCACAACCTCGTCAGCACTTCTTGTTTGTTGATTTATTGATGATAGCCATTCTGAAATATGTGAGGTGATACATCATAGTGGTTTTAATTTGCATTTCCCTGATGATTAGTAATGTTCAGCATCTATTTATATGTCTGTTGGCCATCTGTATGTCCTCTTTAGAGAAATGCCTCTTCATATCCTCTGCCCTTTTTTTAATTGGGTTGTTTGATTTTTGGCATTGAGTTGAATGATTGTTTTATAAATTTTGGATATTAACCCCTTATCAGATATATCATTGACATAGATCTTCTCCCATTTAGTTGACTGCCTTTTTGCTTTATTGATGGCTTTCTTTGCTGTGAAAAAACTTTTAAGTTTGATGTAATCCCAAATGTTTATTTTTTCTCATACTTCCCTTGCCCAAGGGGATATATCAGTGAAAATAATACTCAGGGTAATTTCTGCAAATTTACTCCCTATATTTTCTTCTAGGAATTTTATGGTTTCAGGTCTTACACTTACGTCTTTAATACATTTTGAATTTGTTCTTGTATATGGGGTAAGGAAGTGGTCCAGTTTCATTTGCATGTATCTGTCCAGTTTTCCCAGCACCATTTATTAAATAGACTGTATTTACGCCAATGTAAATTCTTGCTTCCCTTGTCATAGATTAAATTACTATATATGAATGGATTTATTTCTGGGCTTTCTATTCTGTTCCATTGATTTATGTGTCTGATTTTATGCCAGTACCATACTGTTTTGATTAATATAGCCTTGTAGTATGATTTGATGTCAGGTAGCATGTTACCTTCCACTTTTTTCTTATTTCTCAAGATTGACATGGCTATTCGGGGTCTTTTATGGTTCCGTTTAAATTTTAGGATTATATGTTCTATTTCTCAGAAAAAATGTCCTTGGTAGCTTGATAAGAATTGTATTGAATCTATATATTGCCTTAGGAAGTATTGACATTTTAACTATATTAATTCTTCCTATCCATGAACATGGTATGTGTTTCCATTTATTTGTACCTTCTTTGATTTCTCTTTTCAGTGTCTTATAATTTTATGAGTACAGGTCTTTAACTTCTTTTGTAAATTTATTCCTAGGTATTTTATTGTTTAGGAAGCAATTGTAAATGGGACTGAATTCTTGATTTCTTCTTCTGATAGTTTATTATTGGTGTATACAAACGCAACTGATTTTTGAATATTAATTTTGTCTCCTGCTATCTTACTAAATTCATTGATCAGTTCTAATAGTTTTTTGGTGGAGTTTTTGGGAGTATCTATATACAATATCATGTCATCTGCATATACTGACAGTTTTACCTCTTTCTTTCCAATTTGAATGCCTTTTATTTCATTTTCTTCTCTGATTGCTGTGGCTAGGCCTTCCAGAACTATGTTGAATAAAAGTGGTGAAAGTGGGCAGCCTTGTCTTGTTCCTGATCTTAAGGGGATAGGTTTTAGCCTTTACCCATTGAGTACGATGTTTGCTGTGGACTTATCATATATGGCCTTTATTATATTGAGATACGATTCCTCTATTCCCACTTTGCTAAGAGTTTTTATTATTAATGGCTGCTGATTTTGTCAAATGCTTTTTCTGCACCTATTAATATGATCATATGATTTGTACTTTTCAATTTGTTGATATGGTGTATCACATTAATTAATTTGCATATATTTAATGAACCTTGCATGCCAGGAATGAATCCCACTTGATTGTGATGTATGATCTTGTTAATTTGTTTTTTAATCCAGTTTGCTGGTATTTTGTTGAGGATTTTTGCATCTATTTCATTAGGGATATTAACCTGTAGTTTTCTTTTTTTGTAATATCTTTGTCTGATTTTGAGATCAGAGTAATAGTGGCCTCATAAAATGTGCTTGGGAGCCTTCTCTCCTGTATTTTTTGGAAAAGTTTGAGAATAGATGTTAATTCTTTTTTGAATGTTTTGTAAATTTTGCCTGTGAAGCCATCTGGTCCAGGACTTTTGTTTGTTGGAAGCTTGTTGATTACTGACTCAACTTCTTTGGTAGTAATTGGTCTGTTCAGAGTTTCTGTTTCTTCTTGATTGGAAGATTG
>NW_017732934.1:163881-164862 GCF_001890085.2 Hipposideros armiger | reverse complement strand
AGTTTCTATAATCTTAAAATGTAGATAGAGGCCTTCATCCAGCCAAGATGGAGCAACAGCAACAGATTTATCCTCTTGCCTTAAACAGCTAGAAAACCGTACCAGACAAAAATACTTGAAGCGGATATCCATTAGTCATTTAAAATATTTAAAACAATATTTTCAGACATTGGACAGCAAGCAACACATAATTCCTGGGATAAAGGAAGCCAACAAGACAAGCCCTATGATTGCATGGGCTTACTACTGCCTGCAAGCAGCTTCCAGGGTGCAACACAGGGAGGGGAATCCAAATAGAACCCTGCATTCTAGGAAAGTTGAGGAAATCGACATCAAAATATGGGGGGGCAGAAAGGAGGGGGACAAGGCAGCTAAACTGGACCAAGGTAGCTACTTTGTAGAACAAAGTACCAGAGAGGAGAAATCTATACAGGGAGTTCCAGAGATCTGCAGAGAGGTTCCCTTGAGTCTTTGGCTGAGTTCTTAACTGTGCATACATGTGAGAAAACTACCAAGGCCAGGGAAATAATCACAAAAAAGGCAAAACAAAAATCCTTAGGGCTTGCACAGGTCTGGGAATAGTTCACATCCCACCAGCTAGAGTGGAAAGATTATTTTCTAATGTCTAGGGAATCCAGTAGAGTCATAATAAGAGTATTGAAGTCCATACTACCTCTAACAAAGATAAAAAGAAAAATTCTTGAAAGGATCAAACTAATTCCAAATAACTTAGTGGCATCTCACAACAAAGCCCAAAAATATTTAAAGAATTACAGCACATCCAGAAAACAACAACATAAAATTCACAATGTCCAGCGTTCAATAAAAAAGTACCAGCCATACAAAAAGCAGGAAAGTGTGATGCACAACCAGGAGAAAACTCAATCAGTGGAAACATACTCACATGTGATGTAGATGAAGGAACTCGCAGAAAAGAATGTTAAAATAACTATTATAATTATACTCTATGTGGTAAAAAAA
>NW_017732934.1:123503-162636 GCF_001890085.2 Hipposideros armiger | reverse complement strand
TTTACTCCTTATAAACATTCAAATGTCAAATAAATTAATCATCACTTCCAACAGATTCTAATAGAAATAAAATGGATATGCTGCATATCACATGTGGAGGCTCCCAGCAAAGGGAGATGAAGCAGGCAGCTTCAGCTCTGTCCCTTAGCAGGATGATACTCAAGTGCTGGAATCTCTAAATAAAGTTTTCAGTGGCAGGCAGCTCATCTCGGCTGCCATCTCTGGTTCAGTGTCACTCAAATATGTCTTTTTCTAAAATTTGGTATTGAATCTACTAAATGCATTCATTAGTTAAGGAAATAGAAAATCATACATGGCTCTAGGTAAAATCCAAGGTTAAAATGTGTTTTCCCCTATGAATTGAAGTTAATAAATGATCAGATTGAGGTGGAAGATTGCTCTCTGCTCCAGTGCAGGTTTGATTATGGAAAAAAGCCAGGTTTTTAAATGGTACAAGAGAGAAGGAAAAATTACCCTATGGGGTATCCATTAAACAGGCTTCTCTCCTTGCAGATAACCTGATCCATTAAGGTATGAGTTGGATGGGAATTGTCTGTAAGAATAGTAAAAGCCTTGTCCTAAAGTGATTCATTTTCATCAGGGTTTTTTTTTGTTATTAATAGTTAGTAACATTCACGTGTCAGGCATTGTTTTAAGTGTTAACATTTATTATCTCAACTCTCACTGCCTCATAAAGCAAGTACCATTATAATCCCTACTTTAGCAATAATGAAGCTAGGGCATAGAGGATTCAGTGACTTGTGTAAAGTCACCCAGCAGGTTGGTGGCAAAGTTGGGATCTGAATGACCTTTAATAGTCAAGTTATGTCTCATATTACACAAAGGCTCATTAATTCAATTCCGTTCAGCTGGACTCAGCTCAGCAGCTATCTATGAACTGACAGC
The DNA here is from genome assembly GCF_001890085.2 of Hipposideros armiger. Taxonomy (NCBI): domain Eukaryota; kingdom Metazoa; phylum Chordata; class Mammalia; order Chiroptera; family Hipposideridae; genus Hipposideros; species Hipposideros armiger. The sequence continues at coordinate 161,730 of NW_017732934.1, read as the reverse complement.
CACATGCAAAGCACCACATGGTACAAACCTGTGAGATAACCTAGAGGAAAGTGCTTTACAAAAAAGGTACAATGCATTTAAAATGAAAGTATAACTATATGACTAGTAAAAGGGAAAATAAAATGCTTCTAAACTAGCAGACCTATAAAATAAATTATGGTGAATATGGAAAATTTTATTAGAACATTAGAAGGCTTGAACATTCTCCTGTTTTCTTCATTAGTAAAGCAATTGGACTTTTCTTTCCTCACTTTAGTCAGACTAAAATAGAAAGCAGTTTGAAGAGCTGACAATTGGAGAAATTTTTAGATATAACTCATGTCACTATGTTAACAACTGAAAAACTTCTTGTGGTACCCAAATACCTGTGCACATCTGTCTTTGTTTTTGTCATCATGTATTGGAATTGTGTGCTTTTTGTCTGTCTACCTCTCAGAAGTTAGCGTCATGAGGGTGAGGTTTGTCTTCTGTCATCTGTGGCCCCAGTATGCAGTGCTCCTGGCACACAGAAGACATTCTTCAATAAAAGTCTGTTGACCAGCATTTTTTAGTGTGTGTGGAGGGGCGGGGAGGGGGGGTGTTGTTTTGATATGTATAACTGAAAAATGCCAGAAAATAACTCAAAGCTTTCTGATGTTCTGCGCTAAGCAATCAGAAAGAGAAATGAGGAAAGCAATTCACAGTTGCATCAAAAAGATTAAAATACCTAGGAATAAACTTAACCGAGAAGGTAAAAGACCTGTATTCTGAAAACTGTAAGACATTAAAGAAAGAAATTGAAGTGGACACAAATTAATGGAAGAATATACCATGCTTATGGATTGGAAGGATTGATTTTGTTAAAATGACCATGATAGCCAAAGCAATCTACAGATTCAATGCAGTCCATATCAAAATACTAATGACATTCTATTTAAAAGTAGAGCAAATAATCCTAAAATTTATATGGAATCACAAAAGACCACAAATAGCCAAAGCAATCTTGAGAATGAAGAACAAAGTTTGAGGTATCATGCTCTCTGATTTCAAACTATACTGCAAAGCTATGATAATCAAACAGTATGGTATTTGCACACACACACACACAAAACAGACACATAGATCAACGGAACAGAATAGAGAGTCCAGAAATAAACCTGTGCTTTTATGGTCAATCTACAACAAAGGAGGTAAGAATAGACAATGGAGAAATTACGGTCTCTTCAACAAGTGATGTTGGGAAAACTGGACAGATACATGCAAAAAACAAAAATGAAATCAACCACTTTTTTACACAATATATAAAAATAAACTCAAAATGAATTAAAGACTTAAATATAAGACCTGAAATCATAAAGCATCTATAAGGAAACATAGATAGCACACTATTTGACATCAATCTTAGTAATATCTTTATAAATATGTCCTCTCGAGCAAGAGAACAAAGGCAAAAGTAAACAATTGGGATTTCATCAAACTAAAAAGCTTCTACAACAAAGGAAACAATCAACAAAATGAAAACACAACCTTCTGAATGGGAGACGATATTAACAAATTATATATCCAATAAATGGTTCATATCCAAAATATATAAGGAATTCATAGAACTCAATAACAAAAATTATAATCCAATTAAAAATGAGCAGAGGACATGAAACATTTCTCCAAAGAAGACTTACAGAAGGCCAACAGACATATGAAAAGGTGCTCAACATCATTAATCCTCAGGAAAAATGCAAATCAAAACCACAATTAGATACCACTTCACACCAGCCAGAATGGCTATTATCAAAAAGTCAATAAATAACATGTGTTGGCAAGGATATGGAGAAAAGGGAACCCTTGTGCACTGTTGGTGGGACTGCAAATTGGTGCAGCTGCTATGGAAAACATTATGGAGGTTCCTCAAAAAACTAATAATAGATCTACCATAAAACCCAGAAATTCTACCTTCAGATATTTATCTAAAGAAAATAAATTTGAAAAGATATATGCACCCCTATTTTCACTGCAGCTTTATTTACAATAGCCAAGATATGGAAGCAACCTAGGTGACCATTGATAGATGAATGGGTAAAGAAGATATGGTACATATATGCAATGGAATATTACTTAGCAATGAAAAAAGAATGAAATCTTGCCATTTGCAACAACATAAATGACCTGGAAGGCATTAAGCTAAGTGAAATAAGTCAGAGAATGATAAATACCATATTCTTTCACTTGTATATGTGGAATCTAAAAAAACAAATGAACTAACAAAACAAAAACAGATGTACAGAGATCAAACTGATGGTCACCAAAGGGGGGACAAGGTGGGGGATGGGTGGAAAAGATGAAAGGGAATATAGTCAATAATATTGTGATAAGTTTGCACAGTGATAGATGATTGCCAGATTTTGTGTGGTGATCACAAGGTATATAAATGTCAAATCACTATATTGTACACCGGAAACTAATAGAATATTGTATACCAACTATATTTAAAATTTTTTAAACTGAAGATTAGACTACAGAGAACAAAAAATAATAGTCTTTAAAATTAAATGCAATGTGGCACAGGAATGCTTCTTGCCCTCCTTAGTAAACAAATAAGCCTGAAAATCTGTTTTATGGTGAAAAGATACAGAGAATGTCCATAGTTGACTTAAGTAGTACATAGTTGACTTAAGTAGTACCTTCCTCCCACACGGCTAATGCTCTTTGCTCTCCCTCCCTTTATGGGAACTGACACATAAACTCCCCCAACCTTCTCCTTTATCTTTGTAACAAAGGAAAATACCAGCGCAGTGCTTTGCACTCTCAAGGGCACTTGGGTCAGCAATCATCATTTTCTCTCAGATACCTCAAATTCTGTTGTGAGTTGTAAGCTTGATTTCAACTGCACTTTTTGAGCAAGACAAAACCAAAGTATTTGGAGCTTATAATATTTAATCCCTGTGCCGCAGCAGCCACCACCACCTGCACCACATACCCTTGAGCGGCGTGCCTGACTATGCCCAACATTCCCTTCAGTGGCAGCTGGCATCAGGACCGGTGCTGGCGCGTTGATGCCCGTCGGTTAGGAGCTCAGCAACCAGGAGACCAGAGTCGACATTAAGGAAAAGTGTGAGAGGAGCAGGTGTCTAAATCATCCAAAGTGGCTGCAGAGGAATTAACAACAACCTACAAGATTGTATCGTTATCCAAGGCAAATACAGTGACTATGTATTTTTCATACACCCAATAAGATAAAAAAAAAAAAGAGTCGTGCTCCAATTTATGCAAAACTTGTGTCCAATATGCTATCGGTGGCTTGGGGGGATCATACCATCATTATGGACCTGCATACAGAGATTCTTTGATATTCCTGTGGACGATTTGTACGCGGAGCCCGCAGTCCTGTGTTTTGGGGACTACATTGCGAAGTAGAGAAGCTGTATTATCGTTTCACCGGATACAGGGGAAACCAAAAGGGTAACATTAATTGTGGACAGGCTGCATGTGGAATTTGCTTTGATCCACAGAGAAGAAGAAAGTGAACGAAGTAGACTGATGGTCCTGGTGGGCGACGCGAAGGACCTCGTGGCTGTCCTTGTGAACCACATGCCGGAGACATGGGGCACCATCTGCCACTCTTAACTGGGGCTACCAAAGTTTATATTTTCCTAACCTATGAATCTTTCCTGGGCCAGATATTTCTAGAATAAATAATGCTGCCTTTGACACTGCTGTCACAAACACAATACAGGAGGAGGGGTAGGGAGGAGAGGAGGAGGGGTAGGGAAGAGGGGAGATGAGAAGGAGGAGTGGGGGATTGTGGTAAAGAGAGCCAGGCATAAGGTTCCTGGCTCATGGAGAGGCAGAAGGTGACGATAGAGGAGATTCTCTTCTGGCCATCCCTTAACTCCAGTGCCCACCCCTCCCCCACTGGTTTAAATATATCCAGAGAAAATGAGGAAAAGGAAAACTAAAGGAGACTTAAATCCCCTAATATTTTCTTCTCCCACCTGTACAGCAGTACTGACGATGTGGAAGTCAGGCTCTGTGGTGAGAATAGATCCAATATAAAATTTTGGGTTGTGTTGATAGATGTCTGCGGCTGCTTTATTTAATTATCGAGCAACTATGGATATTTACCAAAGCTTCCTGAGGTAACAACTGCAGGAAATAAACCCCAGCAAGCACCTGCTTTGAGAGAAATTTGGGTTGACTAAAAAGAGAGAAGCAAAGTTCCCTTTAAAACTCAAATACGGGCGCCCGGCTAGTTCAGTCGGTAGAGCATGAGACTCTTAAAACTCAAATACTACCTGAGAATAAGCAAAGAACTGAATAAACCTCTAGGTAATGCAGAGGAGGCACATTAAATAGTCAGCAGGTAGCTAAGAACTGAAGAAAGGATACTGCAAAGAGAAGAAAAATTACTTCCCAGGAATCCGAGGACCAGAATTCTAACTCCTCAACTGGTTAAATGCATGACTTTAGAGAATTTACTTACTTCTCTGAGATCTTTCTCCTTGTGGTTAAATTTAGTCCTATTTGTCACTTTTTCATTGTCTAGTCTGTGTCAGGTACTGTGCAAGACAACAAGGAAGCACCAAACAGAAGACCTGGCATGAATCCTCAACAAGATTACCTATAACTAGAGGAAATAGTTAAAAACAAACTCCTTACTTTCTGAATTAGAGAAGGCTGTGCAAGATATAGAAATAATCTATTTTTTTATTTGTTCAAAAAGTACGTGTGTGTCTCCTTGGTGATACTGTGTGCTAGACTCTGGAAATCCAAAGATTAGTGATAAGTTTCCCATTCTCAGACCCTTTCGGCCTCAAGGTCATCATCACATAAAGAGAAGTTCAAGCCACAATGCAATATGTTAAGCACTACGATAGAGAGAGCGCTGCACAGGCATTATAAGGAGAGAGGGGTTCAGTCAGGCAGGAAAGGATTCATTCACCTGAACAGGCTCTTAGAGGGTGAGAAATTCACCAGGGTGTGTAAATATGGAAAGCTGTTTAGGCCATAACAAAAAAAGTACAAAAATACAATGATTAGAAATAACAAGGAATTGTCCAGAAACAGAGGATACTTGGAATTCCTAAAGTAGAACAACAACAACAAAAAAGGTGATGAACTTAGCAGGTGATGCTGCAGAAGCAGAATGCTTAGACTATGAATGAAATTTAGACTTGACTTTCTAAGGGAAGAGGAGCCAATGAAGGCTTGGAACATGTTCAAATTCACATTTCAGCAAGCACTTCTGGGTGGTAGTAGAGAAAACGCATTATAGGGGTCAGCAGAGATGACACTATAAAACCATTAAAACACAAAGATCAAATTAATGACATGGAAACATGTCTACAACATAGTGATAAGTTTAAAAAGCAAGTTACAGTGGGCCTGCCGAGTGGCGCATTGGTTAAGAGCTGGCTTGGGACGCCAGAGGGCCCTGGTTTGGATCCCACATATGTGGGCCAATGACACTGCCCTCTACAGCTAAGATGCTGAACAACAGCTCAACCTGGAGCTGGGCTGCTGTGAGTTGCCGGCAATGGCATTGGCTGCAGCCCCTGTGGCAGTGGGTTGCCATGGGCTACCGTGTGTGGCCGGCAGCCAGCGTGAGCGGCCGTCCAGAAGCCGGCGACTGATCTGCCTCGCCCGGGAAGAGCGCAATGATGGTGCCAACTTGGGCCAGTGAAGCAACGTCCTCCACAACTAGACTGAAGAATAAAACGACAGCAACTTGTCTGTTCCCTTTCCCCCAATTTCCCGATAAAAATCTTTAAAAGCAAGTTACAGAACAGTATGCACAGTACAGTCCCATTCGTGTGTGATAAGTTGCTGGCTAATATGAGCAAAACCATTGTAACAATAACAGCTTCTAGGTATTGAGAGTTTACTGTGCTTCAGGCATTGTGCTAAACAGCAGATAAAATATTGCTGTTATCTCAGTTCCACCTCATAGTAACTAACTGAAACCAGTTAAAATATGACCCCATTTTATATCTGCAGAACCAAGGCTTTGCCTAAACCCCTTGCCCCAAATAAGTGGGAGAGCCTGGAACTGGATTCACAAAGTACCAGGTGCACTTGCTCAACTCCCCCACCTGCACCAAACTGAAATAATAGAAAAGGATATTTTAACAAAATAAATCTATCACAGTTGTCAAGAATGTATTAATATTTCAGCAGTGAAACATATAAACATTCAGATTAAGAGAGATAAATAAAGACAATTAAAAAGTGGCATGTCAGTTCATGACAGGCTTTATTTCCAAATTAACTCACATCGGATCAAGCTTAGCTGCCAAATGAGTGGGAAGAAAAAAAACACTTAAGATTTTACAGAGCTTTATGAATGTCATAATTATAGATAATGAAGTATAAACTTGTAAATTTCAACATTATTATTGGAACACACGTAGGGTTCTAGTTTCAAGTTAGCTAAATAAACGTATCTGGCAATCTTCCTCCCTTATAGCAAACAGTGAAAATGATCAAGAAGGTAGATTTTATTTTCAATAAATAAACAGATAACTAATGAGCAGCATTTGCATTTTCTGTATAAGTTTAGGTTGCTAAAAATAAAAAGGAGAATGGGGAAGAGCTTCCAGGTAAGCTTTTAACAGGTTACAAAATGGTTTCAGGTACACAGACAGATTTGTGTTTCTATGGTTAGAAGGGTAGGAAGCTTGTGGACTGAAATCTTTCCTGCTATGCAAAGACCTCTGTGTGATACAGAAGAAAAAGATAGAGTTCTCTGTTAGTCCCCAACTTCTTCAACCTGCCCCTGGAACAGTACCATGCAATACACTTATACAATAAGTGTTACTGGGGACAAACTTGCAAGCATTCGAGTAGTAGAATTTACAGAATCCCCCAAGCTCTTATTATTCACAGTGCTTAATCCACGTGGTTGGGATGCAGCATGACCCCACCCTATAATGCCCTACATATCTATAGGTCGGGAGGGCAGGAAACACCTGTGTTATATAATAATGTAGGTTCCCTGTTTGAAAAAATAAGCTTCTTAATAAGGAAAACCTCAGCTGATATCAACCTTCTGTTGAACTAATTCAGACTTGTTGAGCCAGCTTTCTGCTAAGCTACAGTAACTAGACGTGAGAAGGACAGAAACCTCCAAGGCCATTCAGATTTACCTCCCATCAGCCCATTCCCAGGTCCTTGGCGTCTCATTAAATATAATTACCATGTCCACCAGTTCTGATTGAAGCTCAGCATAGTGGTTTTCACAACTCTGTCTGGGAGTGAGATATCAATGATGTCCCATGGTCTGGGACAGATGAAAGTGACACATCCAGCATCACAAGGAGTTCAAATAATGAATCATTGCCTAGAACAGTAATGGAGGCTGTTTGGGGCTACTCATTCCTTCCTGTAATTGGAAAAGAGAGTTTTGGCTCTGACCAATTGAACAGTCACACCACCCACTGGCGTCAAAGAAAGTACAGTGTGATCTATATCCATCTGTCTGCTGAGGTTGAGCAAGCATAAGAGAAAAAAGAAAAAGGAGAGGTAGGTACTGTACCATAAAAAATGGAGAGGAATGTCTGTTCCTCCTCAAATTCTCCTAGTTCCCTATCCCCTGAGTTCAAGGTATCTTGGAGCTCAACCAAGGATAAAGTCGTATGGGCATGTGCAACATGTAAATAATTGAAGATAACCAGCTGAACTGATTTCATGCTGGTCATCATTGGAGAGAATGGTATCTTCCAATACATGTTAGAAGAACTGGCTTTTAGGCATCCTAGTCCTTTTTAGTGGTTTCATTAATGAGATGATGGTTGTACATGTTTGATTGGCTTTGTCAGTCCAGATAACTTCCTTTAGATGGGATTGCTTCATGCATATGTATATGTGTGCACGTGTAACATAAAGACTGAGTACCTAGTAAACTGTAATCTGTTTCTATAGAGAGGTCTTTAGTAATCCAGCCCTAGATTAGTTAGTCATTAGTGTTGGTCCATTGGTCTGTGTAAAGGTATTCCAGTCTGCCTGGAAATAGTATGCTCTCTAGCCAGGAACACCATTTGCAATTCAGCCTACTGTGAAAGCGTTCAATGCTGTGGGTGACTGGCAATTAATTATCACTAAGATAGTTGGCTGCAGCATTCTATTGGCTATTTCCACCTTGGGGCAAGCTCTTTACCTTTGAACCAGGCTGTCTTTTTAGGTGTTAAGTCTTATAGACAAGACCCCAATCTTGTAATATATTAGACAAAGTCACGTTGCGGGTGGCGAGATAGCCCCCCGTGTATGAAACAACTCTGGTCTTTGGGGCCAGCTGTAGCCCATAATAAGAGGTACCATTTTCATATCACCATGGAACTTCTGGGAGTTTTTCCCACCACACGGAAATTTAGTTACAAGAGGACCTTTTTCAAGATGAGAATGCTGGATCAGATAGTCATGACTATTCATTCTCTCTGTGAAGCAACCTGTCTTTCATAGCTTCTCAGCAAAAGTAAGAAGTTACCAAGCCTGAAAGCAGAGAGACTGGCAATACTAATAGAGCCATATTGACATAGTTTCCAGTAGGCTCTATGGCCACAAATACTGGTAATTCTATGCCGTCAGAGAAGATGAGATTCTGGGACAGGGAATGATTCACTGTCTCCTGGACTACTTCCAAGGCTTCTGGCTATAGGGGGTTCCATTGAAATTTGGCCATCTGTCTGGGGACTCGGTAGAGTTGCTTTAGGAAAATTCCCTGGTGTGAGATGCATTGTCTATAATTTTCAGAGGCCAATCAAGTTCTAGGGGTTTTTTTTAACAGCTAGTGGCTAAATGGCCAGCAGTTTAGTTTTACTTGGTTGTAGAATGTCTCTTCAGGCTACGGCCCAGAGATTTCCCATGATGGTCACTTGGGAGGAAGGTCTTGGGTTTTGTCATCATTCAATGCCCATTATCTCTTGATGAGCTATACTTAGGTGGTACATAATACAATGTAAGACTTTTTCTAAGTGAATACCATTATCATTACAACATAACCTCCTAACATCCACTAACAGTTTACATTATGTAGGGTTTGTCCCGCTCACTGATGAGCCAGTCCCTGAAATCTTGCCTCTCTGGTCACCAGCCTGGTTCATCGTGCACTGGTGCCACAGAGCTGCATGGCCCACACATGCTCAATAGGCGCCCCAAGAAGCCAGGTTCCACCAGGCAAGGGAAGCTTATCAGGTGGTTCTCAATACCCTGCATAGCCCCAGCATGAAATGAGCCCTCAACCCTTCTTGAAAATCAAATATTTTTATAAGCGACAGATTTAAAGTGGCAACAGCCCAGTCAGCCCTATTTCTGTTGCTATTTGATGGGGTCCTGAGCTCACCTACCCATCAAAACCTCCAGGTGTCTCTCATTAAAGGGAATCATGGCTCAGCCAACAGGCCTCACTTTGACCAAGCAGTCCAGGTTAGCTCAGACCAACCTTCAGGATGGAAATACTTATATGTGGAGGTGAGGGCTTTTAGTAAGGCAAACGCCTTGCTCCTCACAGTCAGCGTCTGAGACCCTACCTCTCAGGAGACTGCCTGGTTCCTGGTGTCCAGTGCCCCAAAGCTGTGGGGCTCACACATGTGCAATAGTTGCCTGAGGCAGCCAGTGTCCTCCAGCCCCAGCAGCGATTATAACATGTCATAAGAAAAAGACACTTTCACAAGAATAACAATATATAAACTTTCTGGGAATAAGCCTAATAAAAATCTGCAAGGCCATTATGGAGGCAAGTATGAACTTCAGTTGAAACACATAAAGGAGACTTTAAGAAATGGAAAGATATACTGTATTTATGAAAAGGAAGACTTGACATTCTAAAAAAAGTTTAATTAAATACACTTTAACATAATTCTAAACCAAATCCCAAGAACTCATGGTACTTGTCAAAGTAATTCTAAAATTCATGTTGTCCAGTAAGAAAGCAAGATTCACTCTGGTGCTTATTAAAATACATAGAAATAACATTTATTACATTCACTAATACAACTGGCCCTCATTAAATGGTCCTATGTTGGAAGTGTGCTAATTACTAACAGAGCTCATAAGGCCATCAGCTTTGAGTGAGTCCCAGAACAAGAGAAGGCTGTCTGACAAATGCAGGGCACATGGCAGGTCAACAATCTTCACCTGAAAAGCAGCTTTTGATTCCATGTAACCCTGGGACATTAAGTAACCACTACACTAAACTGCTATTGTAAAATACTTCATCTGAAATCCTTCTGAAATAAATACTAGACAAAAAGGGTCCCATTATTTTCTTAACTCCAAAGCTTCAGAGAGGTGCCAATAAGCCGCCTGGAGCAGTTGGGGAAAGAAAACAAAGCATATGCAAGCACTCCACCCCCTCCCTACCCCATCATCAGATCCTGTTCCCTGCCTTTCTGCCCCTGGGCCACTGTGTCCTTCCAGACCAGGTCAGCTAACTTGGTCATCATTGGGCTTGAACACTGCTGGTTATACCTCTGTGCATCTCTGGGGTTGGGCTGAGGACCTGCTAGTACAGCATCTTGTCAGGAACCAGAGTCAGAAACTGCCATATTTTTCTGCATTTTAATAACTTTTCAAAATAAAAAGATGTACAAATAGAATTTTTTTTTAAAGATTTTTTATTGGGGAATTGGGGGGATGGGAACAGCGCAGGGGAATTGGAAGAAGGGGAACAGACAAGTTGCTGTCGTTTTTGTTCCTCAGTCCAGTTGTGGAGGACATTGCTTCACCGGCCCAAGTTGGCACCATCACTGCGCTCCCCCCCCCCCAACGAGGCAGATCAGTCGCCGGCCTCTGGACGGCCACTCACCTCGGCCGCCGGCTGCTCACACCGGCCGCTGGCCACACACGGCAGCCCATGGCAACCCACTGCCACAGGGGCCGCAGCCTACGCCGTCGCTGGCGACTCAAGGCAACCCAGCTCCAGGTTGAGCTGCCGTTCAGCATCCCAGCTGTGGAGGGCAGTGTCACTGGCCCTCATATGTGGGATCCGAACCGGGGCCCTCTGGCGTCCCAAGCCAGCTCCCAACCATCGCGCCACTCGGCCAGCCCTACAAATAGAATTTTTATTTCAAAACTTAATGCATGTATAAAAGACATTATAATAATGATGCTGTATAAAAGTGTGAAAATCAAAATATTAGGAGAGAGAAATGTGTGGGGTTGTTACAATTCCAAAATAAATTATTAACTTAGACATGTAATTGATGTTTCCTATTGTTGCCCAAGATAGGAGAGAATCCCAGGAAAGGGCTAGGAGCTGAACACCTTACAGACATGCTAATGGCTGTGAAATTTATGCCAGAGTTTTATTATTATTTTTTATTATGCTGAGGAGAAATTTTATTTACAAAGGATCCTAAAGGGAGTGATATCAAGTGTTGAAAAACCTAAAACCTTACAAACACAAGAGATTTGTCCCTTTGCTTATGCTCCCGTTTGGATTAAAATCTCTAGTATTACATTTCAAAAAAATAAATCTATGTAGGGCATCAGGAAACATAATTTTAAATTTGAAAGTGAAAGGAGAGAGAACCATTTTGTAGTGGTTCAGATTTTGAGAGTGAGCTCTTTTATTTTGGTCTTAAAATGAAAATGCATCCATTTTGCTTTAAGAACCCTGAGCACAGAGGCATTTATGCCTGTCATAAGAGCTTACAAACCTGGAACAAATACTACCCAAGAATTAAAGGATCAAAGTCATAATTATGATGCAAAACTGGTCTGAGCAGCCCACAGCAGCCCGGGAAACTTTTGGTGCTGGGCAGTGACCCAAAACCTGTGCCACAGCCTTTCTTGGGCAACGTGAGCCTGAGGCAAGCAGCGGCTGACTGCTGTATTCTCAAGGTGTTTTGCAAAGTGGCCACAGGCCAGGCACTGGCACAAGAACTAAATCTGTATTAACCTTGGAAAAGCCACCAGCCATACCTCATGACTCCTTGTGACCCTGCCCTGTCCTGCACAGTTAGGGCTGCATTGCTAAAGGCACTCTCAGTACAGGGTCACCAGCACGACCTGAGCACCTACGAAGGCTCTTTCAATAGCTGAGCCTTACAGAAACCCGGCAGGTGGCAACAGGTCTAGGGTGAATCTGTGGGAGTAGGGGAGCTCAGGAGGCTCCTATGTTTCCATCTTGGTCAACTCTAGACTAAACTACCAGTTCCTTTAGTTTATCTTTAGAAAATTCTTAAATCATATTTCCTAGAAGTATTCCATTTTGTTAAAATACCTCCTAAGACATGGCCTGAGCAGAAAAACAAAAAATAAATACTTCAAATGTGTTCCGACCAATATGGAGAAATGTTGTAAATATTTATTATAATTAGCACTTCCTATCTTGTGTTAATTACTGTCACTTCTATTAATAAAACCCAAGTTTTTGAAGCTGTTGACAGTAGGTGTCACAAATTTGATTTAGGTGAAGACTACCATCAGCTAATTTCCTAAATCTCTTTCATAGAAACTGCTATTAAGTTCCTTTGTGAATTTTGTTATTTCCACTGTTGCTGTTGTTTTGTTTGTAATTTTAATGCAGAGACTTTAGTTATTCTATGTTGACTTCAACGTTGATACTGATATTGTATCAAACCCTTCTTTCACTAGATAATACTCCCATATCATATCAAAACCTTCTCTTACCAGAGAAGGTGTTTAGATGGTGGATAGTAAAAAAAAAAAAAAAAACAGTGAAAGAGCATGGAATTTGTATGCAGAAGGTTTGAGTTTAAGCCTGGATTGTTCTGTTGCATAATCTGATTGTCCACATGTGATATCAAATCAGTAATTTAACCTTTCTTTTTTTTTTTTTTTTTAAAGATTTTTATTGGGGAATTGGGATGGGAACAGTGCTGGGGAAGTGGGGGAAGGGGAACAGACAAGTTGCTGTCGTTTTTTGTTCTTCAGTCTAGTTGTGGAGGACGTTGCTTCACTGGCCCAAGTTGGCACCGTCATTGCGCTCTTCCCGGGCGAGGCAGATCAGTCACCGACTTCTGGACGGCCGCTCACGCTGGCTGTTGGCCGCTCACGCTGGCTGCTGGCTACACACAGTAGCCCATGGCAACCCACTGCCACAGGGACTGCAGCCTACGCCGACGCCTACGCCGACGCCTACGCCGCCAGCGACTCACGGCAGCTCAGCTCCAGGTTGAGCTGTTGTTCAGCATCTTAGCTGTGGAGGGCAGTCACTGGCCCTCATATGTGGGATCCGAACCGGGGCCCTCTGGCGTCCCAAGCCAGTTCTTAACCATTGAGCCACTCGGCTGGCCCAATTTAACTTTTCTGAGTCATGGTTTCCTCATCTGCAAAATGAGAATAAGATTATTTCTTCTATGGTAATTTAAAAAATAAACATGAAAAATGGGAGGGTTAAATAAACTAAAAGCTGTGTGTCTAAATATCATCATATAATGTTTCCTTAGCTTTTGTTACTATCTCATACTCTATATTTGCTTTTATTTGTTTAGCTTTCTCATCACCAAAATATATGTTCCCAAGTGGTGATTTTGTAGGTTTTATTCACTGCTTTATCCACATTGCCTTGAAAACTACCTAACTGGCAATATAGTAGGTGCTAAAAGCATTTATTGACTGACTGAATGAATAAATAAGCTCCTTTTCAAGACTTTGCTACTTACAGACAGCAGAACACTTTTAACTCCTGATTCCACTGGCTTTATTGCTCCCCCATTCCTCCTTCATCATCATCATCATCATCACCATCACCATCATCATGATGTTAGCATCTATTTAAGTGTTACTTTGCCCCAGGAATTACAGTCTCTCCTCATATTCTCTTGGGATGCACACACTCCAATTCCTGCACATCTATGCACTCCTTGCACCATTTCCCAATGCTAGTCCAGTTGTCATGGTTGGATACACAGCACTTTCTATTCTTCTCTAAATCTTAGTGCTGTCTCAAAATGCAAGAGGACAGGATCAGGGATTTAACTTTTTATAGAATTCCAGGTATTGCCTATGTTGAATGCAATTAACAGATGCTTCTTTTGCTCCTAATATCACATAGCTCACTCCTGTGCAAAATGAAACATGGAACCACTCATCTCCTCTGTGATAGAAATCTATGCCACACTCTAATCTCCAGGGACCCATTAATGTTTTTATTGTAATTAGCACTTCCTATCTTGTGCTATTGACATTTCTTTTCTTTTTCATTGGACCATAAGTAGTTAACAGTGAATGGGGCTGTGAGTAAAGGGCTAACAAAAACTTTGCCCATGCAAATTGACTTTAGGTCTACCTGAAAACCTGATAAAGGTAGAATGTTACCCACGTTATTAGGCAGATTGCTATAGTAAAAATTACCTCTGATTAGCAAATGGCATCTGGACTGGAGGACTATGAGTAATGTATAAATTCCTACTGTGAGCCATAGCTTTCTGAGTGCAGTGTACCTTGAAACCAAGAGTTCCCCTTAGTCAACCCAAGAGCTATGCCTATGGAGCCATGACAAAGAATATTGGTTGGTTCCTATACCGAGCTTGAGGCTCCTCTGCCAGGACGGCTGCCACTCATGTGTGTGCTTCCATTCCCTGGCACCTGAGATGTCACTATTGTAGAGCTAGTCCCTGGACTGCTGTGAGAATTCCTACTGATGTTGCCCTGCTGGCATGTTGTTTCCCATCCTGTATCCTACAGAGGGGCTATAGGCCAAGATTTGTGGGCATGTAAATTTGATTTAGTTGCACCTAAAGTCACCTAGAGCAGGCGTTTCAAAGGCATAACAGATCTCAGTTTTAACTGAACTAATCCCTAACAAATGAGCTGTGAGGACTTAGGAAGGACAAGAATCATAATGTCTCCCATCTCTGAAATGTCCTTACCTGAATTGAAGAGAGCTTTTCATAAGTTTCTTTCTTTATAATTCTTCATGTGGACAGTGGCGATCACTGTGGAGGGGAAGGAGGAACTCTGCATAAGGTCCTGCTACAAGCACTGTCAGACAGGGGAGAAAACTTACTCCAGACCCAAGATGCAGAGCTGGGCCTCAACAGCTCCCGCACACACACCTCACAGATATTTCACGTTAACACTTTATGGCTTACAGTTAATAATAAAGACACAATCCTACATTTGCATCCACACTTTCAAATACATGCCTTCATTTAGCATTTCTAATGAATGACCCAGGGAATAAAAAGGGCAGTTAAAATAAACCATATTATACTGATGAGTAAACAAAACAAAAAAAACTTAGCCCCAAACAGCCTAAGACCTAAAACTTGACTATAGGTCTCCTGACTTCTAATTCAGAGTACTACTGTGCCTCTCCCACTACAAGATAAAGAACTTCCAAAAAGCCTGGAGGAGAGACCAGCAGAGGAGAAAGCACCTGACAAAACTGTTTGGGTTAAGGAATTCCAAAGAGCATTGTTATCTGGCTCTTTGTCTGCACATTACTTTTTTTCTTTGGTCCGTGTATTAACTCATATTTCTTTCTTGCAATTCTATTCCTTGCTTCTCTACTTCTTTTATTTCCTAGACTTATTTAACATAGGAGATCCTAAGGCTGGGTCCATGACAATTTATCTGACACTGCTGCATCCACTTTCTGTTGCTCAGTTATAGTCATTTGGCAATAACAGAGAAAGCCTTTACTCTGGTCTGGACCAGGCCCCACTTTAGCCACCAGTGGTCGAGAAGGATGGAGTATGTGTTCAACACTGTTGATGCTTGGGGGTAATGGCTGGTGGGGCAGCAAGGTAGGGTCTGGCTCCTTAACCCAGATTTCACTGGAAGCCCCCATCACTTTTAACCAAAGACAGTGGGGTCCCATCAATGGGAAATGGAAAGGATGAAGCACCAGAGAGACTCTGTTCTGCTTCAGACTTAACCAGTAGAGAAAATGGAGCAAAACCGAAATCGTACTCTTACTTAATTGGTCTCTTATCAGTTCTTGTCCATGAGCAGCAGTCATGAGCATTACCTTGATCCCTCTTGTCACAAGGGCCTGTGGAGAAATGTAGTAGGGTAAATGAACGGTTCCAGGTACCACGGGATTGCTTCTCTCTGGAAAGAGATGGCAATAAAAATACTGGAACAAAGCTGAGGAATAGAAAGAAAAAGGTCTAATTCCCTCATACAACTACTTATAAGTTAGTAAATTAGAACAAAAACATTATCCCTGCCTTATCCACACTCTGAAGGCCAAAGTGACAACCAAAATGTCAAACCTAAAGGAAGAGGCAGTTAGACTATATGCATTCACTTTAATACAATGTCTTCACCTATTTGCATTCACCTTAATACAATGCCTCCTCATGAGTCCTGGATCTTCTCCAGTGCATCAGAGACTTTAAGACAAACCTCCCCGTCTAATCTTTCACTCCAATTAACACCCCATGTGCCCAAATTCACAGGATGGATTTGGGAACACACACACAACTGCTGGTTTTCCTTTATTCAATGGTAAACTCATGTGAGTTTTGGCTTAGTCAATCCATAGTCACATTTGTTGCTTATGGGCCTTTAATGCCTTTAACTAGAAACAACTCTAGGGAGATTCTAAAGCAAAGACAGAGAGAAGAGGCTGAGGGATTTATGTACTTAAGGGATAGAAAACTGAGATTGTGAACACAGATACAAAGAAAAACCAAAGGTATACCTTCCTGAGCCTTAATATCAGAATATCCTGAAGATGAAAGTATTTCTGAAATGACCTTAGAGCCACTTGTTGAATGTGAGGAGGTAGTTTGCTACTAATGAATTCTTTTGAAATATATGGAAGACTGAGAGAAGTGGGAGAAGCCAACATGCCATGTATTAATCACAGTCATCCCTCCACTACCATAGGTCCTATCAGAACACAATGTTTCAAGTCCCTAGCACCAGTAAGCAATATGGTTTATTGTTAGGTGATCATATAACTTTTCATCCAAACTAGAACACTTGAGAATGAAAGAAGGTGATAACCATGACTCATGACTCTTAGAGATAGCAACAGGTTCCACTTCTAGGGATGGTATTTTGTTTCAGACTAATGTTCCTTCTAATAACAACTAGACAAGCTGGACAAAAATATTGTTAAAAAAACTTATTGAAGATCCTAGACATACACTAAGGCAGGATTTCAGAAGCCAAGTTCCCAGAGAGGCAGGGGGCCTAAAGAGGTGAACCTAGCATTTCACACTGATTTTCCCTTCTGATTCCTAAAACATCAGCTGAGAGTCTGATAAGCTGAGCAGATTTTTTTCAGCAAATTTATAAGACTTGGGGGAAATTTTGTGGTTCAGAGACTGCCAAGGTGGAGAGGCTATGACAAACCCTAGGCTTTCAACTGGGACCCAAAGGGCTATCCCCTAGGTATCAGGGTGAACAAGAATTAGACTTGCTCTCCTAAGAATTGACACTCAGCTCCAAATCATTGAAACTACCTTCTAAAAGCAAAAATAAATCCATCTGAAAGATCATCAAGAGCTTCAAATGATCTCACTAATGTTTTCATTTTAAAATATCGACATCAGGGGCCAGCCAAGTGGCTCAGTTGGTTAAAAGTTGGCTTGAGAGTATGAGCTCTGAGAAGCAAGATAACTGGTTCGGTTCCCACGTAGGCCAGTGACGCTGCACCCTCTACAGCTAAGATTGTGAACAACAGCTCAACCTGGAGCTGGGCTGCCATGATTCGCTGGCGACAGCATAGGCTGCAGCAGGGCTGCAGTGGGTGTCATAAGCTACCATGAGCTACTATGAGAGGCCAGCTGCCAGTGTGAGCTGCCAAGAGCCGCCATAAGCGACTGTCCAGTGGTTGGCGAGCGACTGCCTCACCCAGGAGGAGCGCAATGATAATACCAACATGGGCCAGTGAAGCGACATCCTCAACTAGACTGAAGAACAAAAGGACAACTTGTCTGTTCCCGTTCCCTGATTCCCCAACGCTGTTCCCCTCTCCCAACTATCCAAAAAAAACTTAAAAAAAAAACAAACAAACAAAAACCACCTCAGATAAAAAGAATTCTGAAAGTGTTCATCAGGAAGGATTTTAGAACCTTGAAGCCCTCATTACCTTTCTCACATCATGCTTTTATTTAAGGGTTTTTGTGTGTGTTTTTTTCCTTATTAGGTTCACATCAAAATGAGAGGAAGGCACAGAGATTTCCTATACAATCTTTGCCCTCTTCCACTAACAACATACCCCAGCAGAGTGGTACATTTGTTACAATTGATGAACCTACGCTGATACATCATAATCACCCAAAGTCCATAGTTTACATTAGGGTTCACTCTTGGTGTTATACACATATACTTATATTCTATGGGTTGCAACAATGTTTAATGACATGTATTTATCATTATACTATCATAGAGTATTTTCACAGTCCTAAAAAATCCTGTGCTTCACCTATTTATGCCTTCCTCACCCCTAATCCCTGGCAACTACTGATCTTTTTACTGTCTCCATAGTTTTTCCTTTTCCAGGATGTCATATAATTGGTATCATATAGTATGTAGCCTTTTTAGATTGGCTTCTTTCATGTAGTGATATGCATTTCAGTTTCTTCCATGCTCTTTCATGGCTTGATAGCTCATTTCTACCGCATGCTTTAAAAAAAAAAACAAAAAAACCCCCCAAAAACCATTTTAACCTACTCGAAGTGCAAACAACATCTCATTCTCTTAGTATCTGGATTGTTTACAGTCTAATTGCAATTTAAGAACAAAGTTTCCTAAATATTTATCTTAGCTTAGTATTCTGTTGAGTGTTCAAAGTAAGTTGACAAGAAATGCTGTGAATCCATAGCTACTACCCAATAAGAGAAGAAAGAAGGAAAGCAGGAAGAAAGAGATTCAGGCAGGGAGAAAGCTAAGAGGGCATTTTCTCAGTTTTTCTTTCTTCTTGTTATCTACAACACAAAATTGGAGAATCAAGTTCTCTTAAAGAAGTGAAATATCAAAACATAGGGAAATGAAGACTACTTTTATTCTTCCTTACCTCGATGCCTGTCCTCCTTCGGTCTATTCTCCACAAAACAGAAAGAATCTTAAAACATTGATCAAATTGTCTCACTCCTTCCCCTACATGAACCTATCTGACATTTTCTCAGAGCACTGAGAATGAAAATCCAAATGTCTTTTCGTTCCCCAAAGGCCCATAGCCTGGTCTCTGTAAGACCACCAAGAGCTGATTTGGGCCCGGGTTAAAAACAAAAAATTCTGGGTGACTTGTTTGATAACCATCATAATACAGCCCAGTCTGCTTTCTGGATGACCAGACCCCACTAATCTGTGTAGACTTTGTCCCCTTTTTCTCAGCGTCTGGCTACCGCCTGTCTCTCCCATGACTCTCATTACTTTCCTCTAGCCATTCAAATCTGTTTTCTCTTCCTCACATATCTAAGTCTTTTTTCTGAGTTGGGGGTGTTACACATGCTACCTCCCAGATCTGGAATGTTCTCCCACCTTTCAAATGGCTAACCCTTTGGGTTTCATCTCTAAACTAGTCTATTTCCAAACTAGCTCCCTTCCTGCCCACCCCTGCTCCCCATTTTCTCTTTCCCAATCCTTTGTTTCCTTTATATTACTTATCAAAATTCAAGGGATTTTCTTTGCCTATTTACTTTTTTTACATCTGTCTCCTGACAACAGGGATAGTATCTAGTCAGCTAGCACATTACCTGGCACGTCATAGGCTCTCAGTAAGTTATTTGTTGAGTGAATACATAATTTAGGCAGCCACTTAATAGAGTACTCAAGGGAAACGTCAGGAAAAGAAGGCACATTTGGGGATCAGGAAGCGACCAGGGATTGTCTTTAATGATTTGAAAAAAACAGCCATTTAGAAAAATAAACTTTGATCTTTGTGAAATGATTCATCTTCCCTTAGGCTAAAGAAGCAGACATGCTTTAATAGGGTTGTGATAGAAATTGCATTAAGCTTTGCCACAAACTTCTCGATACTTTGCCCTTGAGGATATCATGCATGCTAATTTTGCTCATGAAAGATGATAGTAATAAAAATAGTTATCAGGTCATAAAGGACTGCATGCTTAAATTCTTCAGAAGATGGGCTATATACTTATTTCTGACCTTTGGTTTTAGGAAATGAAGGATCTAGAGACTAAAATCGACAGTTGGATCCTCTGTGCATATAAATCATGGCCATCATAACATCCATAACTTAGGTGAGGTTGAGTTTTGGTTTATGATAATTGTCCCAGAAAAAGTGTTCATATCCAAGAAAAAATCTGATGGCAAGAGATAGGTAGTACTTTTTTCTTTTTACCCAAAGATATCCCTTAAATATTATAAAAACGGAAGTGTGAGGTTCTGATCACATCACACTGATTCTCCTCAATTAAGGAGATTTCCTGATCAACAGCAGAGCAGAGAATCTATGGTGAAGCTGAGACATTATTCTATCTTGGGGACAAGTAGTTTGAGTTTAGAGAAGGACCAGAAACCCATGTCAGGTTGGAGAATAGGAGTGAAAACAATTTTTCAGCTATAAAAATACTAAATATTTAGAAGATCAACAACCCACTAACACATCAGCTGTGCCTGAAACCTGCCCAAATACTATTGCCACTGTTCTTACTGAAGAGGTGGCAGGTCCTCTGACAACCAATATAAGATAGTGGGTATGGTGCTTGCCAATCAACCAAAGATGTGCCACAAATGCATGAGTGGGTAAGAGATTGCAGATAATTCTTAGGAAAAGCAATTCTGGAACACAGCTCTTTCTCACAGGAAAAAAGATATGCTGGATTTTTCCCCTCAAGGAGGAACCTGGAAGTCCATCCAGAGTGCCCTCTGAATGAGCAATCACCTGGCATGGGGTCCAGAGAGCTCTTCTGGGTAACAGGTGGTTATTTGACACAGAAGGAATAAGCAGAGAATGGGGGGGGGGGAAATTCAGAGCATCAAACAAGTGCAAGTGGACTATGGCTTCAATTCCAAATGGTCATAAATTGGCAAGACATTGGAAAAGGGTTTAGTGGGAACAGAAGGAGCAAAGGGACAGTGATTAAGGCCATTTCCAGAAACAGAAACAGACATGAAACTTATGGGGAATATGGTTGACAGGGTGGGTGTTAGATGTTCTTAACATTCTCTTTGGCCACCCTTAAACCCAACAATTCTAACTTAACAATTCCATGAATTGTTAATTAATTGTATGAAAAATAAATTAAAAAGAAAAATTCTTCTATTCTCTTTATAATAAAAGTAATCAAGCAATCCATCCAAATTTCAGAACAATGTTAATACTAGAGAAAGTCTGATACAGTGTTATGTGAGAATTAGCAAAACTTAGGAGACTGATTAAATTAAATGAGACTAAATTGAGATTTCTGCAAATAGCTAATTACATATAATTACAGGATTTGGTCAAGGCTCTCTAATGTACCAATGTAAATGAAGCTTTGAAAGCACTTCTCTTTGAAAATTAATTGGGTGGTTTAAAGAAAGAAAAATAAAATGTCTTTAAAACAAGAAAGACACAATATTTGGTAAATCTGATAAAGATGTAAGAAATATCTTATTGAAAGGTCATTTGAGGGCTGGCCGAGTGGCTCGTTGGTTAAGAGTTGGCTTGGGAGTGTGAGCTCTGGGCAGCAGGGCCGCCGGTTCGGATCCCACATGGGCCAGTGACGCTGTGCCCTCTACAGCTAAGATGGTAAACAATAGCTCAACCTGGAGCTGGGCTGCCGTGAGTCACCAGCGATGGCATAGGCTGCAGTGGGGCTGCAGTGGGCTGCCGTAAGCTACCGTGAGTGGCCTGCAGCCAGCGTGAGTGGCCATGAACTTCCGTGAGCGGCCGTCCAATGGCTGATGACCAATTTGCCTCAGCCGGGAAGAGTGCAATGATCACAATACCAACTTGGGCCAGTGAAGCGACGTCCTCCACAACTAGGCTGAAGAACTAAAGGACAGCAACTTGTCTGTTCCCCTTCCCCGATTCCCCAACGCTGTTCCCTCTCCCAATTCCCCAATAAAATCTTTTTTAAACAAACAAAAAAAAAGGTCATTTGAACTGTCAAAGTAATAAAGCGTGGCCAAGAGAAATAACCGGGATGCCAGAAAGCAGCCCAATTAGTAGGGAGGCCTTGATGTTCCACAGCAGACATTCTAAGCACGGGTCTATTTTTGCTCGTATCTACTCTTTCCTTACCTTCCAAGTTCAAATTGCCTCATACCTTAATTATTTCGAGAACCTATTGATTGGGTATGTCTTTCCCATTCACATTCATCCTACATATGCATTCCAGAATGTTCTTATAAATAGATTAATCTCATATCTTCCTCATTAAAAACTTTCTGTAGCTCTCCACTACTTGGCGAAATAAAACCCAAACGTTGGCTTTTATGACTTGTCCTTCAGAATCAAGTTACATTTTCTTTCTCTCCCATGTCAACCCCCAAAGCACAATTAAACAAACATGAACAGCTCCCATACAGATTCTGCACTTTTCCTGCTCCTGGTTCTTTTCTGTCTGAAACTGATTCTTGGTTCTCTTTAAATATACATTTTCATAAAAGCTTAATTTGAATTCCTCTAATTTCCTGAATCCCTTCCTATTTTATCACTTTTTCCCAGCCCATTCTCTCTCCTCAGACCTATCATTACCTTGCACTATAGCTATTAAACAAGGCCTTTGAAGACAGAAACGTATTTTACATTTTACAGTATACCCATACCCTTTCCCCTGCAGTGCCCAGCATCATTTCTTGCAGAAAGTACGCATTCAAAAAAAAAATATTTGTCATAGCTAAAGATGCAAATGTTGGTCTCTCTAAATACTAACGTAGTTAACAAAATATCTTGGATATTTTTTCTGTAGAGATGAGATGACAGAGTAATGTAATGATCATTTATAACAGGGTTCTTTGAAAAGTCTCCATCTTTGAATATTTAAATCTACTTTCACAAATCATGAACAATGCTTGGTTTGTAGAGCTATTAGTAATTTAAGGGGCCTATTTTTCGAAAGCCAGTCAAGGAGAGGTTTTTTATTATTATTCCAAAATCTAGTTAAATGTTTAATTAAATATAATAAAAAAATTTTAAATAGTTGTAAAGGCTTAGTTAGAAAGATAAAAACTTTGGTAGAACTTGAAATGGTACAGAAAGGGGTAGGTTTTAGCAATGCAGTGATTAAAAACTTTTAAAAAGAAGAGCAACTTCAAAAACAAAAAAACAAAAACACAGATAGAAAAAAATATTCTCAAAGTATTTACCAGGAAGGGTTATAAAAAACTTTGAATACCATTCCAGACTACATGCTTCTAAAAAAGAAAACAACAAATATTCAAAGTTCTTGATATTCAGGTAGTGCAGAAGTATAGATACACCCTAAATTACAGCTTAGGAGCAAAGTTTTCCTAATACTTATTTTATCATGATTTACATTCCGAGGTGTGCTACAAAGGAAGTGCGGCCCACAGAAATCTTCTGCATCTTTAGCAGAGGCACAGAGGACAGAAAAAGATAAAAGAGGACATTTTCTCTCCATTGCTCTTTTCCCACACCTTTTCTTTATAATTAGGAAAAACCCTCCATGGAAGTACCCAGACCCCTGGAAGAGGATCTGGTGAATCAGCAAAATGCAGACAAATCAAGACAATGTGGATCCGAGAGAGGACTGTGGTTTGGTGGTGCATCTTCATTGGTCACCTTTCTGCAACAGGGAAACAAGGTAGTATGTCCTCTTGTGACACCCCCAATCACAGCAGCTCCTCCAGTTCTCTGAGGACTCTGCCCCAGTCCTACAGCTGACACTGCTGCCAACACACAGAGTGAAGGGTCCACCTGGAAGAGGGCAATCCTTAGATCTAATCCATGACTCATCTGGAACAGAATTATCCACATGAAGCCATCCAATACGATTCGAGTGGCACATTAAACACCACACTAGAACATCAAGTCTGGGTGCTACTCCTGAAGCAGGCTTCGTGAAATCAGCATTCTCATCACTTCGTTGCTACCTGCAAAAGGGAGCAAGAATGAAGAACTTAGTGGGCAATCAGAGAAAGTAAAGTTTGACCAAGGTGCTCCAGGCCTAGCTCATGGATGCAAACTACAACTGGTGCTTTTACACTTGCAAGGGATGAGATTATCACAGACTTCTCTCCAAAGTACAGAAAAATATCAGAAAGTGAGGAATAAATTTACTTTTAAAAAACAACAACAAAAAACCTCTCCTGATGGTAAAAATGCTTATTTTAGGTAAAAGAAACAAACAAAAACCCAAAACCAACATAAAATGGTATATATAGTATAATTCTATTTTTAAAAAACATACCTACAAAAGCATTAAGACCAAAAGGAGATATTTTTGGACTTAAACATAAAAGGAGTCCAGCCTTTCTGTCAGTGGATGTCACCAAGTAAGCATCACTAAATCTCCCCTCCCACAGTCATCGTGTCTAAGTCAGAGTCTCCCAAAGAGCCTGAACAGCTGCAGAAGCTCTTCATCTGAGGTTTGAGCTTTGAAACAATCTATGAGAGTCTGAGGAGCCATTTTGAGCAATGGGGAATGCTCCCAGACTGTGTGGTGATGAGAGACCCAAACACCAAGCGCCCCAGAGACTTTGGGTTTGTCACCTATGCCACTGTGGAGGAGGTAGGTGCAGCCCTGAATGCAAGGCCACATGAGGTGAATGAAAGAGTTGTGGAACCAAAGAAGGCTGTCTCAAGAGAAGATTCTCAAAGACCTGGTGCCCACTTAACTGTGAAAAAGATTTTTGTTGGTGGTATTAAAGAAGACACTGAAGAACATCACCTAAGAAATTATTTTGAACACTGTGAGAAAACTGAAGTGATGGAAATCATGACTGATCGAGGCAGTGGCAAGAAGAGAGGCTTTGCTTTTGTAACCTTTGATGACCATGACTCTATAGACAAGGTTGTCATTCAGAAATACCATGCTGTGAATGGCCACAACTGTGAAGTAAGGAAAGCCCTATTTAAGCAAGAGATGGCTGGTGCTTCATCCAGTCAGAGGTCGAAGTAGTTCTGGAAACTTCGGTGGTGGTTGAGAATGTGGTTTTGGTGGGGATGACACCTTTGGTCATGGAGGAAACTTCCAGTGGTCACGGTAGCTTTGGTGGCAGTCGTGGTGGTGGAAGATATGGTGGCAGTGGGGATGACTACAATGGATTTAGTAGTGATGGAAGCAGTTTTGGAGGCGGCAGAAGCTACAACGATTTTGGCAATTACAAAAATGAATCTTCAAATTTTGGACCCATGAAAGGAGGAAACTTTGGAGGCAGAAGCTCTGGCCCCTACGGTGGTGGAGGCCAACACTTTGCCAAACCATGAAAGCTATGGCGGTTCCAGCAGCAGCAGCAGCTATGGCAGTGGCAGAAGGTTTTAATCACTTCCAGGAAACAAAGCTTGGCGGGAGAGGAGAGCCAGAGAAGTGACAGGGGAGCCACAGGTTATAATAGATTTATGAACTCAGCGAAGCAAAGTGCTGGCAGGGCCTAGCTGCTACAAAGAAGACATGTTTTAGACAATAGTCATGTGCAGGGTTCAGCAAACTTTTGAGACAGAAGAGCCGCCAGGGGTTGGTAAACTGCGGCTTGCAAGCCACATGCGGTTCTTTAGGTACGTACATAAGGCTCTGAAGTAAAATTGAAAATGAAAATAAAACTATCATAGTTTCATTTATAAAATTTCTAAAGGATATTATTATTCGCATAATGATGATTTCATCTGTTTTATAGGTCTCGCAAAACTTTGAGGGGCAGGGTTGGCTCTTCTAGGGGTCAGCAAACTTTTGAGATGGAACGAACCCAAAGAACTGCATGTGGCTCACGAGCCACAGTTTGCCAACCCCTGCTCATGTGTATGGCAAAAAAGTCAAGGATTGTATTTGTGACTAATTGTATAATAGGTTATTTTAGTTTCTGATCTGTGGAAAGTGTAAAGCATTTCAAACAAAGGGTTTTAATGTAGTTTATTTTTTTGGTACCTATGCTGTTGATTGCTAAATGTAATAGTCTAATCATGACGCTGAATAAATGTGTCTTTAAAAAAAAAACAAAATGAGTCCAAAGTATTGGGTTGTCAGAAAAGTCACGACGTATTTTTGCTGTTTTTCATTGCAAAGATGCGTCATGACTTTTCCGACAACCCAATATTAATTCTTTTTTTTTTTTTAAGATTTTTTTATTGGGGAATTGGGGAGATGGGAACAGCGGTGGGGATTTGGGGGAAGGGGAACAGACAAGTTGCTGTTGTTTTGTTCTTCAGTCTAGTTGTGGAGGACGTTGCTTCACTGGCCCGAGTTGGCACCATCACCAATATTAATTCTTGATGTGGAAACATGAGTGATTTTTCCCCCCACTTTTTCTGTGTTTTATAATTTTCAACAATAATCCAATTTCTTTAGTAGCCAGAAAATTCAATTTTAAAAGAACAAACAAAAACATTTTCCCTAGGGCTGGCCGAGTAGCTCAGTTGGTTAAGAGGTCGCTCAAGAGTGCGAGCTCTGAGCAACAGCGGTTCCAGTCCGGGCCCAAGCTGAGCTGCCACTGTGCTTCCAACAGGTGGCAGGATGGCTCAGCTCAAAAAAAAAAAAAAAATTTTCCCTGAAAGGAGGGGTCAATTGCTTGCTTCATTCTGACAATAGCCTTTAATGCAAACAGAAATACGAACTCCCATGAGGAATGAGTTATCACACATCTCAAATAAAATCAAATCTAAAATGTCAGATTTATTCAATAACAAAGTCCATGATAAAACAAAGTGATAAAAACGAGTGCCCACATTTTTCCACAAATGGATGATAGTGTAGCCTGACATATGAGGTGTGATCAAACAATACAGTGAATGTTTAAATAAAAAAAAATTTATTACAGTAAAAGAACACATTGCCATTAATCCCACTCAAAATACTCCCCCTCGCTTCAAATGCACTTATCGCATTGTTCTTGCCACTTTCTGAAGCAGTTCTGGAAGTCCTCTTTTGTGAGTGTCTTTAGTTGCACTGTTGTAGCTACCTCAATGTCCTGAATCACTCTGACTTTGGGGAAGAGCCAGAAGTCACATGGTGCCAGATCCGGTAAACAAGGTGGATGAGGACACACTAAAATGATTTTTGTTTGTTTGTTTGTTTTTAAATATTTTTATTGGGAAATTGAGGAGGGAAACAGTGTTGAAGAATTGGGGAAGGGGGGCATTGTGTTTTTCCAGGACCCATCAGCTCCAAGTCAAGTTGTTGTCCTTTAATCTTACTTGTGGAGGGCACAAGCTCAGCTCCAAGTCCAGTCGCCGCTTTCAATCTTAGTTGCGGGTGGGCACCATCCCATGCGGGAGTCGAACAGGCAAACTTGCTGCTAAGAGCATGCGCTCTCACCATCTCAGTGGCAGCTCAGCTCGGGCGCAGCTCACTGGCCCAGGTAGGAATCGAACCGGCAACCCTGTTTGTTGCTCAGAGCTTGCGCTCTTAAACAACTAAGCCACTCGGCCGGCCCCCATACTATAAGGTTTTTGACACTACTCGCCGTACCAGAAGCAATGTGTGACACATAGCATTGTCATGATGGAGGGTGATTTACGGCACACTTTAAAACACACCTTCTCTCAACCATAGTCACACCTGACTGACTGCACCGAACAAGTTGAAACTTGTCACACACTGTTACTGAGGTTTGATGCACCACTTCTGGTACTGAAGATCCCTGCCTTTCCATTGGATGGCACTCGGCAGCAGCATTCACCATATTTTGTGATCACAATGAAAAGGCTTCATGTCACACATCGCTTCTGGTACAGTAACTTCTGTCAAATAAAAACATTACGGTGTGTCCTCATCCACCTTATTCACTGGATCTGGCACTGCGCGACTTCTGGCTCTTCCCCAAAGTCAAAATGATTCAGGACATGGAGGCAGCCATGACAGCGCAACTAAAGATATTTACAAAAGAGGACTTCCAGAACTGCATCAGAAAGTAGCAAGAATGATGGGATAAGTGTGTTTGAAGAGAGGGGGAGTATATTTTGAGGAGGGCTGATGGCAATGTGTCTTTTACTGTAATAAGCTTTTAAAAATTTACACATTCACCGTAGTTTCTTATCACACCTCGTAAATGTATCTGGCTTTTCTCATTTATTGTAACAGGATTAAAAGACAGAGGTACAATGAAGGTGAAGTTTCCTGCACTCATAATACTGGGTGAAAGCAATTGCAGGAGTAGTAGAAGGCGTAAGGGAATTAATTTGAGCACTAGCAACTGAATTCATAAGCATAGATTAGGGATGAGGTTTGCAACAGAAAGCAGAGACTAACCTTTCGAAGCCTGTGATTTGGACATAACACCAGAGCAGTGGGTCTCAGAGTGTGGTTCTCAAATAGCAGCAGCCTCACGTGAAAACTTGTTAGAGATGAAAATTCTCAGGCCAGCCCACTGAGTCAGAAACTCTGGGGGCGGGGCCCAGCAATGTTTTCACAAGCACTCGAGGTGGTTCTGATGTGTGCTCAGGATGGAGAAGGATGCTTTGAACGCGGCAGGGAAGCCAAT
The DNA here is from genome assembly GCF_001890085.2 of Hipposideros armiger. Classification (NCBI taxonomy): domain Eukaryota; kingdom Metazoa; phylum Chordata; class Mammalia; order Chiroptera; family Hipposideridae; genus Hipposideros; species Hipposideros armiger. Next base: position 133,284 of record NW_017732934.1, on the reverse strand, counting down.
GCTCATAGGCTTCTGCAACTATGCCCCATTAAAGCATCCCCACATTATTTTACTGAAAGTCACTTAGACAAGCCTTTGCTTCATCTGCTTTTCTTACAGTGTAACAACCCCCGTTACCTAAGCTAGCTGGAACCTCAGTCATGTCATTTCAGGACTGACACAGTGGTGTAGAAAGTGGAGAATCCATGCTCTGAGCCTGACTCCAACAGCTTATATTTTTCCCAGCCCGAATGTCTGTGATTACCAAGAAGATACCCACACACAGATTTACTTTACTGAGAAATCCATTAGCAATCCAATATTGACAGAGATTATCTTTAGGACCATCTGGCTGATAATCAATTTGCAGAGGCAGCTGGTGATAAAACTGGCTCACGTTTGCCCTGTAAATTACTGTACAGAAGTTTTGGGATTCCTGAGGACCAAGTACTTTGAAACAGTAAAGAATAATCACTGTTATCATTTTCAAAATGTTTTCTCACATATTATCTCCGTTTGAGCCTTCTCAAACATTTACAAAGAAAAAGAGCAGAAATGGAGTGAATCGATGATTTCTTACCCCCGTGACAAAGCAGAGCCTCCTGACTCCCAGACTAGTGCTCTTTGTATTGCACGAACAGGCCCTTCCAAAGCAGGGTCAGGACGGAAAAGGATGGAGGAGGATGCTAAAGATAGACAGGGCCTGGTGGAACCCTGAAAACCCGTCAGCATGGGGACAGATAGGCTGGGGCAAGTAGGGATCCTAATTGTAAGAGAATGATGTTTACCTTCTAGGATTTGATGGGCCCTGCAGTCCCGCATATACTGCTGAACAGCGTAGTCCTTCAGGTAGCCATAGCCTCCATGCATCTGTAGGGCCTGGTTGCAGATCTGCAGGAAGACAGGGATTAGGCACCTCTGATTTCAGGAAGACGGGAATAAGTGGCTTCACTCTTCTCACCCCAGCTCCCAATCTGGCAGCCTGCTATAAACTACTACAAGAAAGAACAACTTACGGATGACCAGCTAAGCCAAAGAAGGGCCTCATGTTCTCTGTGGTCAGAGACAATGAGGGAAGTTCACCTACTTAACTTGTCAGTTACCACCAGACAGGCGAAACACACTGCTGCCTTTCTGCCTCATTATCTGCAGGGAAAAGCTACTGGCAACCACCATGGCTGGGATTCTATGAAGCTAAGGTGTCATCTAGTGGCAACACAGCCTCAATGTGGAAATACAGAGGGTGCCCAAAAAATGTATACACATTTTAAGAAAAAAAAAAACTGTATTAAAATTGTAATACTCGATATATACTGATAACGAAAGATGAATACAAGTCATGTGTATACAGTTTTTGGCACCCCTGGTAGTTTTGCCCTGACATTCAGTGTAAGAGGCATTGGGCTGCTCTGAACTTCCTTCCAAAGGTAGGTCCCATCTAGAATACAACCAAAGGACGGACAGAATGAAGTGTGTCGTGGCATGGAACAGATAAAAGGCCAGCTACGAGAGCTCCCATGCAGGTTCTCAGAAGTTAACTTATATCCTTATGCCCCAAAGCCATCCCTGCAGCACCTTGGCAGTTGACTTAAGTCTCCCAACGCCCCTGGCCCTAGCAGCTGCTCCCCGTTTACCCATGAGAAACAGAGGGCATCATCACTTACAGCAAAACATTCGTCGGTGGCGAAGAGCTTGGCCATGGAGCACATGGTCACTGCATCTTCCCGTTCCTCCTGCAGAGCCACGGCCGCACTGCGGATCAGCAGCCGTGAGGCCACCAGCCTTGTTGCCATATCTGCCAGTTTGAATTGCAGGTACTGCAGCAACAGGGGAGAAGAGAGCCAGGCAAAACAGGAAGGCTTAGAGCAGCACGTGATCTGGGGTGCCTGTAAGGTTCCTTTTCTCAGTGACCCTAGACTTCAAAGCTTCCTGCCTCTTCTATAGGGAAAATGTACCGCCTTATAAGTTCTAAGTCCACTTCACTTGCCGTGCACTTCGCTAGTACCTCTGGAAAAAAGTTATTGATAGAAACAGAGCACAAGTTCTCGCTAAGATGGAGGCAGAACTCCACACTCTCCTGGAGAACGTGGGCCACAGAACAGGTCTCCTGCAAAGAGTGGGAAACATATGCAGAGACACCTGGACAGTTACCTGCTTATTGGCCAGAGGCTCTCCAAACTGCTTCCGGACATTGAGGTAGTCTCGGGTGAGGATGACTGAAGCATGAGCAGCCCCCAGAGAGCAGGAAGCTAGAAAAGAATAGTGTTGACACTTCAACTGAGTCAGAAGAACCGTGCTGCCTGCCCCAGCACGCTGCCCTCCCTGCCCTATCACTTCGTGTTCTCACCAACATTGATCCTCCCTCCGTTCAGTCCTTTCATGGCGATGAGGAAGCCCTGTCCCTCATTCCCAATTCTGTTGGTCGCAGGGACAGCACAGTCTTCAAAGATCACGGCTCGGGCTGGCTGTGAGTTCCACCCCACCTGGCAAAAATCAGGGACTGTATGGCTGCCCAACCATTCACCACTCAGGGCAGTGTTCTCTTTTGACGAAAGCCTGAGAAATATAGGTTCCATTACCCTGAGATTTAGACCCTTGAGAACTTAAAATGAGGGGAAAAAAAGTTCAGAGTTAAACATCTGTCAACTCTGACAGATTATTTTTTTCAGCTAATCATTTTTTAACAGAATAAGAACATCTGCTTTCTAATGTCTACTCTACCAGATTAACCTATTCATAGACATTTCTCACACTTTCTTTCAGGACTGAGGCAGGACTGTCCTCATTTTTGGTGCCTCTATGAGTACATTGTTTTATTAAAAAACATAGAAAATGTAAGAATTATGTGGATTATTTGTCATTACATAAGGACAGTATAAAGATTATTATGAACAATAGCCACCTTCCTCCTTTTAAAAGCTTAGTGTTCTTCTAGGACGTTATGAATAACATTCACCATGTTGCAATACCTTGACAAGCATTAATTTGCAGAGAGATCCAGTGATGCACTGGCATCATCAGGTCACAAGAAGCAATTATGCATATCTTTCCCTTACTTGGCTTTCAGTGACATCGCATTGGCGACTTGAAATCAGCCACGATGGGAACATTTATACCACAGAAACTGGCAAACACTACTGGCAAACTATGAGGGGTTTCTGGTTTTTGTTTTTCTTACTAGAGACCTGATTTACCAGGATATCTTGTAATACATCAGTCATAAGCCCAGACAAAATTTTGAACACCTAAGATATAGCCCATGTCATCCAACTAACTAGCTGTATTCTTTTTTTGTTTGTTTAAGATTTTATTGGGGAATTGGGGAAGAGGAACAGTGCTGGGAGGTTGGGGGACGGGAACAGCCAAGTTGTTGTCCTTCAATCTTAGTTGTGGAGGGCGCAGCTAGCTCAGCTCCAAGTCCAGTTGCCATCCAGCTGCCCGACAGCAGCTCGCAGCCGCTCAGCTCAAGGTGCCATGTTCAATCTTAGTTGCGGGTGGGCGTAGCCCACCATCCCATGCAGGAGTTAAACCAGCAACCTTGTAGTTAGGAGCACGTGCTCTCATCAGCTGAGCCATCCTGCTACCTGTTGGCAGCTCAGCGGCAGATCTAACTAGCTGTATTCTTAATCTTTGGCCAAATCACTTGGCTTTTTTGAGGTCTCGGTTTTCCTTTACATAAGGGAGTTGTACTAGAAAGCCAGCAGAGCCACTTTCTTCACATAAAATCTTAGTCAAATGTTTCATATGTCAATAAAGGCTCTTACTACTTGACTCACTCCTTACATCTCCTTTTCCAGGTACTTTTCCAAGGCTTCAAAGAACTCTGAAGGTTGGTGACGTAGATTATAAAAATGCAAGACTATCTAAAACCTCCCCGTTCCCTTGGAGCTCTGAAAACACTACTGCCTTCACATCACCATCACTTCCTTATATAAAAACACTCAATAGCTCCCTTTTGTTGGGAAGATAAACTTGATTCCTTGGCTTTTTATTTAAGGTCTTCTAAAATGTGGCCCAATCTTTCTTTACCAGCCTTCTCTTCTATAGGTCACCTATAAGTATTCTCCACCCCAGTCAAGCTGGTCCACACACCATGCTACTGGATTGTTACACCCAGACTTTTGCTTATTCTGTTCCCTCCACCAGGAATACCTCCCACCCCCCAACTCCATCAGTCTAGCTTAAATGAAGCCTCCTGAAGTCTTCCCAGTCACTTGAGCCAGCAGTGACATTGTTCCCTTTCAAGCTCTCATAGTCTCACCACAAGTCTGAAACCTTCCAATACTGGCCTGTATGGTTTTTACCTGTGAATCTATCTTCCCAACCAGAACATAAACACCCAAAAGCAAGAATGGAACAAAGTTCTGATCTTAATAGTATCTAATTACAAAAGAACCAAATACAAATATTAACAGCTGCCACCTCGTACCTTCTGCCCTCTAACGCTGTGCCATGAAAACACCTTCTTTCCCTATGCAGAGAGAACTCCTTCCCTAATCCAAGCAGAGCCCCTGAGAAGCTGAAGCCAGTGAGAACAGGTGGCTACTCTCCCTTTGGAAGCCCCTACACCCCTGAACCGCTACCACTAGAGCCCATTCCTTCTGTCAGTCTTGTCTTCTGTCCCACATATTATCTTCATATTCTCTTCTACGAGGCCTCACTTCCACCCTTCCCAGGAGAAAAACTCTTTTTTCTATGCAAAACCTTTCATTAAATCTTCACGTAATTTTACAGGATCCAGTTATACTGACTGAGGTTTTAATGTGATGATTTTTTTCAACAATAATGTGGAAGACAAAGCAAATCCTCATTGCTTTCCAATAAAGTCAATGCACAGCGGGTGCTACAAAGCTCTCAGCTGTATAATATGTTGTGCCAAGTCAAAACACATGCTTGCAGGAGAGGACCATGGAGCAGAGACAGAGAAAGGCCAGCTGCTCAGGTTATCAGAACAGCCAAATCAACCATGGAGATCAGTGGGTGGCTCCTCACCCTGATCTGTAAGGCTCTACCTACCTCTCCAACTTCATCCCACACTATTCTCTTCTTCGCTCACTACCCTTGGGTCCTACTGAACTATTTTGGGTTCCTCAAATAGGCTAATCTTATTCCCATCTCAGGCCCTTAGTATCTACTGCTGTCTCTGCCCAGAATTTTTCTCACAGTTGGCTCCTTCTAATACTTCAGATCTCATCTCAAATGTCATGCCTTCACTGAGTGATCTCTATCTAAAGAAGCTCTCCTCAATCAGTGTCCTATCATCCTGTTTTATTTCCTTCCTAGCACTCAGTACTAATGGGAGGTACCTTTTTTTCTTCATATGTCTACTGTCTGTCCCTGCTTACTAAAATGTAAATTCCATGGGGGCAGAGCATGTCTGTCTTGTCCACTGCTCTATTCTTTTTACTTAGAAGAGTGCTAGGCACACAAGGAGTACTCACCAGCTGTAGAATGAGTGAAGAGACGTCCTTCCAAATTTCCCTTACGTTAAAAAATATATAATGCAAAACTAATAATTAAAAAAGGAAGTATACCAAAAACAAGAAATGAAAGAAAATATAGTATATGCTTAAAAGTGACAGGAAAGAAACAGAAAATGAAGGGAGGAAAAGGGACACTTCTGTTAATGGAATTTATTTGCAATTTTTCTCCAGGCACCAAACTTGTTAGCTTTGGTATTCTGTTAACAGATACCACAAATATTGAGGTGGATACTACCGATGTATGTTGAAACAATCATCACATTAAAACCTGAATCAGTATAACTGGATCCTGTAAAATTATGTCTCAAAGTGCATAAGTCAGACTGTGTCTTATAATCCAAAACAGACACTCCTAGGATCAAGAAATCCTATAACTATACATCTTATCTATCATACCTAGGATATACGTCTTACATGAATAAAATGGCATAAATCCTATAGTACTAAAAAACGCTGACAGTGACTTTTGTATCCCTCCCAGAGTTAGCATAGGCTTTGCACACAAAAGAGGTATTAAAACTCATCATAACTCCTTGGCAGTTGCAAAGGATCAAGAAGGGTCATGTAGAGAAATCTGCAAACCCTAGGAGCTGTGAGACATGTATATTTAGGGGTTATTTCATTACCTGACTTCTCCCCCAAAGTCCTAACTGTAAAAGTGCATATTGGAGGTAGATGACTGCTTTGTTCATCTAGCCCAGGAGTCAGCAAACTGCGGCTCATGAGCCACATGCGGCTCTTTGGGCACATACACGTGGCTCTGAAGTAAAATTGAATATAAAAATAAAACTATCATAGTTTAATTTATAAAATTTTTAAAGGATATTATTCACATAATGGTGATTTCATTTGTTTTTTACGTCTCGCAAAACTATGAGGGAAAGAATTGGCTCTTCCGTCTCAAAAGTTTGCTGACCCCTGATCTAAGCTAACAAATCTGAACAGGTCTCATCCTCATCACCAGCTACAGTTACATAATCACAGTTCTGCTGTTCATGGCCTGGCTATTAGATGTCTTAATCCTAAAAATGTCCTCTCAAAGCACCCATGAAAACACTCTCCCTCTTACATTACTGAAATATCCACAATTACCAACAAGTTTTACTTTATTTTTATTTAAAGAAAAAAAGTGGCCCACATGCCTATCATTTCTGAGATTTCTAGTTAACATCAGATCTTCTGTAAGTATTTCTTCCTGGGATAACTAAAATAAGAAGCTGGATAAGACATACAGGACAAAGGTGGAGGCAGGGGAGATGACAAAGAAATTGATCAAACCGAAACAGCAGGCAGCTTGTAGAACTGATTGGCAAACTCTGCCACTTTTGCCAGTGGTCTAGGGTTTCATTAACATTCTATATTCTATTATATAACATTCTATATAAAATATTCTATTTTATATGTTCTTGTCAAAATTCTAATAGAAGCAATTGCCACCAAACAAGTTAGATAGTATGCGAATCTATTTCCTGAAACAGAGCAGAGCTTGGTTGGGCAGGTGGGAGAGTCTCATAACTTGAATTACTTCCCATCAACAGCCACTTACCTTTTTTTCCTTCTTGCCAAAGCTAAGGCCAGGGGTCCCCTTCTCAACAACTATGCATGAGATGCCTTTGGGGCCCGGCCCTCCTGTTCGGCACATGACTACATAGATGTCTGATTCACCTCCACCGCTGATGAAGGCCTGTGGGGGTGGAGAGGGAGTGCACAGGGATCAGGGACTGCACGAGTTCTCCGAGCCTAGCATCTGGGAAAACAGTTGAGGTCCTCCCGACAATAGGACACTAACAAATATAATGGCACAGAGAAACTAAGGAGGGGTAAAAAGAGCCTGCACTGACTGGGAAATCAGGGATCTAGCTGATGAGACTATAAAAGGGATAGACAAAAATAAACAAAATTATCCGGAATCAGAACAAAAGAGATAGAAACAGTGAAGGTAAATAAAGGGAAATGGGTTAGAGGTTCTCTGCCCAACATGTAAAAATCCTATGGGAATATTAACTCGCAGATAGCAAGGATCCAGGCGATGTCAGCAGGAAGATGGCAACAGTCTCCAAGTTGTTCTGGGAGGAGAGCACACTGGTACCTTGGAGCCATTGAGGATGTAATGATCTCCTTGTCGTTTAGCTGAGGTCAAAAGGGAGGCAGCATCGCTCCCACTTCCTAAGGCAGGGATCGGAGAGGGCGGTGGAGAAAGTCAGTGAAGTTTAAGGGAGCCCCAGCACAGTCCCGTCTCCTAGGAAACCTTCCCTTATAACATACAGCTCAGAGTTTGATACTTTAAAATCCAGACAGCCAAAGTAACTCTGTACTTGGTAAAAATTGCAAATATAGCAACCAGACCGTCTTCCATCTCTCATCACACTAGCTTCCAGTGGGCTTCCTACAAAGTGCCTGGAGAGGCTGTGCCCTAGAGGCCTCTTACTCTGGTGACATCAGATCGTAAGAATCTGTTACTCTACAACCAAACTTCTTGGCAAACAATGGTTATACATATCACTGGGCTAAGGAGTGCTCAGTGACTTCACATGAGTACCATCTCACCTGCAGCGTGGCAAACCCACCTGGCTCAGTGAGGCAGTAGGAAGCAAACTTCTGCATGGTACAGAGCGGCGGGCAAAATTTGTGCCTCTGTTCCTCATTTCCAAAGGTGTCGATCATCCAGACACACATGCTGACAGGTACAGCAAGAACAAAAGACATTCACAGAGATTAAGATGGAAAAGAAAAGGAAATTTGAGGGGGGAGGGGATGGGTAAAGAGAACAAAGGCAGAAAAGCAGATAGAAGCAGAAGAGAGAGTGGGAAGGGAAAAGTCACCACTGAAAAGATTCAACTTGAAAGAAAAGGCCTGGATTAAAACATATTCCTGGAATATGTACCACCCAGAGAAAACCAGGGCCAGGGTATTTCTCACGTGGATGCTCATGCTACTTCTAGTTAGGTTAACTAAGCTCCCTACAAGTCAAAGCGTTTTATGAACTTTCCCAAATTCCTGGAGGTTTCACCTTTGGGTTGAGGAAAAGGGCCCTGACCTCTCTGCTGGGGAAGTCGGGTACCACTCCATCTAGAATTTGGAAGAAGGCAGGCAGACCTGATTCTCTGAGCAACATACAGGATGACAGACTCACGTTCAACAGGCAGCAGCAGACCTAGATTGAACTTTTAATAGTGTAGTTCTTCAAAGGTAATCAACCTGAAAGATAAGCCTTTCCCTATTTATCTGAAACTTCCCAGGCAACCCATGTGAGCACTTCACTGTGCTTTCCAAGCGTGGGTACTCACTTGTGGATGCTTATATAGGCTGTGGTGCTGGTGCAGCCTGTAGCCAGGGCTTCAAAGATGACAGAGGTATCGAGCCGTGACAATCCAGACCCACCTACATCTGTTCGTACGTAGATTCCACCAAAGCCTAGCTGGGCCGCCTTCCGCATCGTGTCCACTGGAAACAGTTCCTATGTACGAATGACAACAGGGTCACCAGTAAGTCTTAGATGGACTTTTCTATTGAGGGCACAATGAGGGATTAAGATGTTTGCATTTGGGAGTGTAGGGATTCTCTTAACTTAATATGCCTATCTGTCATCTGTATAGTGATATCACTTAAAATACATTCTATAAGGATGGGTTTTCTGGCATTAAAATTTCTTTTTATTATCAATCCAACTGCTTTGGTTTTAGGAGTGGTCCAATCTTTGTACAATAAAAAAAAAATACAGGTATCTTTAAGACAATGAGGGTGCCTTTCAGGAAAGGAATCATACCATTACCAGTATTCTCATTTGTAAGTGTAGAATAAACACTGAACAATTAGGATTATAAGGAGATGAAGATGAGGAGGCATTTGTAGAAACATCTAGTCACAAGCAAAGCTCCTACCTTCTGGTCCCACTCTGCCATATTTGGAGCCATCTCCTGGGCAGCGAAGTTAAAGGCCACTTTCTGAAATTCTTTCTGTTCTTCATTTAGTCCCATGGAAGCTATGGGCAAGATGGCATATATTCAGTTCTAGAACAGGGGTCCAGGAAGAGTACCACAAACAAGAAGCACCATGAAGCTGGGACAGTGGACTTACTATAGCATTTCCCATACACAGTACTATCTTTTACATCCAGAGAATGACATCGCCCACCATTAATCAGTTTCTTTGATACATCATCACCTTTTTCTTTCTTCCTTTACTCCCAAGGAGATTGACTGACTTTATTTACCTCCTAGTTCTTCTTTCAATACTCTATCTCTCCTCATAAACCCACATTTAAAACAAATAATAAACACACACTGACCCTCAAATTATGGTAAACATTCTTTTTTCCC
>NW_017732934.1:116185-119908 GCF_001890085.2 Hipposideros armiger | reverse complement strand
TGCCCCCATCCCGGGCTGGCTTCACTTTTTCCTTAGCTCATAGTTAAACTGTAAATCACACGCCCTGTGGCTGAGCTCAGACTGCCTCCTGGATGCCTTGCCCAGTTCCTCTTCCAGATCCTTATCTTAAAAGATCGATGCTTGCTAATTACAAACTCTACCCTTAGCATTTTTCCCAGGTTACCCCCCAAGATTCCCGGATCGCTGCAACCACAAGACATACTATGATAGAGGGGACAGAGGGGGGCATCATGAAAGGATGCCTTCTCAGACCACCAGTGCTAAACGCTTATTCTGTGCCCAACTCCTGTGTCCGTCTACTGGCTGAGCAGAGCAATAGGCAGCACGAGCCCATTGCTCATTGCCCCTCCGGTTACAATATAAACTAAGCTTAAGGAAGATTTGAACAATAAACGAATAGCATCAGCAACAAGGATTAAGCTGTATTAGCTGCAAAGTATTTTCATATCTCAGCTTCACTTTAGAGGGCCCCATGCGGTAGGACATCGTTTCAGACAAGAAATTACAAGTTCCTCTAGACGGGAGCGGTGGGTAGGAGTGAGGACAGGGCTCAAGAGCCGCTGAAAGGCCTGGAGCACACGTTTCAGAAGCCTGGCTTCGCTTCCACGACGAGTGTAGGCGTGGGCGAGCAGCAGATGAGGCCCAGGGGCACAACAGGCTGACAGATCAGAGAGTGAGGACGGCCAGGGAGGCCACCCAGATTGACAGGATGGGGTGACCACCCAGCGGTAACGACCGTGCCGACCATGACCAGCCGGCGTGGGTAACCTGGCCGGGGGTGAACGCCCCAGGGGAGCCAGGCCGGGGATGACCGCGGTGCAGAGCTCCCGGGGGGGACAGCGCGCTCCGTGGCCCCTCCCGGGTCCCGAACACCTGCACCCGGGGGCGAGCCTTACGATCGATGCAGGAGACCAAGTTCCGGTGGCCACCCTCGGAGGCCCGGAGACCACTGCGCATGCAGCAGAGCCGCGCTCCGAGACGCTGACAGCTGCTCAGCAACATAGCTGCCGCTCCTGCTACAGCCACAGCCTGAAAGCGCGTGACCTCGGCCGTCCGCGCTCTGTCCTGGCCGCGAGGCGGAGACCCCATCCCGACCTCGCCCCACACAGCATTCTGGGAGCTGTAGTGCAGCTCCCCATGGTCCGGATTCAAAAGGGCTTGCGCTAGGAGCAGGGACTACAACTCCCAGAGATCTCCGGAGTCTGGGCGCAAGACAGACATGTCTTGAAAGCGCTGCCGGGAGGCTGTGCACCGCCTTCTGGTGCCTTGAAAAGCTTGTTGGGGTGGTGTCTGCAGAACTGTGGGACCGGTTCAGTGAGAGAACGGTGAACGAATGAGAAGGACCAAAGAAACCAAGCAGAATTTAGGGGCAGGTTATGCGAGATGGAAATGGGGGCGTAGATAACTAGGGGAAGTATTTGAGGGGCTCAAACCCAGTTGTCTGTGTTCTTCGCAAAAGACCCTTGGAGGCTGAAACCCTCTAAGTTTCCTTTCATTGTCTCCATCTGACTACGCAGGTTTCTGGGGGGCAGATACAGAGTTGCCTGTAGTATCCGTCGGTAGATTCCAGAACCTTCTGCTCTTCAGCAGGGAGACCATGCCGAGACCCAAGAAGAGGCTGGCTGGGGCTGCTAAGCCAGGTGAGCTGCACCTAGGCGGCAAAAAAGCCGCCCCATAAAAACGTTTCTCTAGGTCTGTTTAATACTGTTCACTTTCGACTCCCTGCTTGTGGGGAGAATCCTTTGTAGATTATTTTTCGTTTGTTACTCCTAATCGTCCTCCATCTTTACTCTTTCCACCAAGCTTGTTGTACCCAGAGTCCCTTCGGTTTGTTTGTTCGTTTAAACAATAGCCGTTTTGTAAGCAAAGACATCTGCAATACAGGGTGGCATGCACCACTAAGCTCAGTAATACATAGTTCCTACCCTTGGAAAATGCACAGACATGAGTGAAAGGGTCCCGGAAACTGGATTGCTAGGTGTGTGAGAACAGGGAGGAATCACTTGAGAAGAAAGTGGAATTTGAGTCTAGCCTTCAAGAATGGGAAGAGTTTCCACAGGCAAAGAAAACAAGGTATCATTTTTATATTCACAGGGATAAATGGCATCTAAGTGGATGAAGAGTAGGACAAAGCAATTAAAGGTAGAGGGACTACAACACAGTTATTTAATAACACATACAGTATTTACAATGTGCCTATTGACTCTAAAGGGACCACTAGGAACTAGGCTAGGAAGGGTCAGAGTATTAGACATCCATTTNGCTCACGGCAGCTGCTGGCCGCTCACGCTGGCTGCCGATTACATACAGTAGCTTATGGCAGCCCACTGCAGCAGGGGACTGCAGCCCAGCCATCGCCAGCGACTCACAGCAACCCACGGCAACCCAGCTCCAGGTCGAGCTGTTGCCCAGCATCTTAGCTGTGGAGGGCAGTGTCACTGGCCCTCATATGTGGGATCCGAACCGGGGCCTTCTGGTGTCCCAAGCCAGTTCTTAACCAACGTGCCACTTGGCCGGCCCTCATGAGTGTCTTTAGTTGTGCTGTCGGGACTGCCTCGATGTCCTGAATCATTTTGACTTTGGGGAAGAGCCAGAAGTCACACGGTGCCAGATCCGGTGAATAAGGCAGATAAGGACACACACTGTTTTTATTTGACAGAGATTGCCGTACCAGAAGTGATGTGTGACATGGAGCACGGTCATGATAGAAGATGATTTTGGGCACACTTTAAAACACACATTCTCTCAACCATAGCTCATACCTGACTGACTGCACGGAACAAATTGAAACTTGTCACACACTGTTACTAAAGTTCAATGCGCTGCTTCCCATATTGAAGATCCCTGCCTTTCCCTTGGATGGCACTCGGCAGCAATATTCCCTGTCCTTTGTGATCACAATGGAAAGGCTCCATGTCACACATCACTTCTGGTATGGTAATTGCTGTCAAATAATAAAAACATGACAGTGTGTCCTCCTCATCCACCTTATTCACAGGATCTGGCACCGGGCGACTTCTGGCTGTTTCCCAAAGTCAAAGTGACCATGAAAGGTAAACGTTTTGAATCTAGTCAGGACATCCAGGCAGCCATGACAGCGCAGCTAAAGACTGTAAAAATGTAAGGGGAAAAGAGAAAAATGTAGGGCTCTGTATTATCCAAGGTTTTATCCAACAGTGCTAAAAACTGGGGTCATTCTGGGGTGATGCTAAAGAGCACTACGTGAAGACCATGGGGCCACACTCCACAATAATTTATTTCAGACCTAACACTGATAAACATCCCTTCCAGCAGAGAATAAGTTCCGGTGGCAGGGTCTCTAGGGCAGACCTGGACATCTCCTGTGAGAGGCAGGAAAAAGTGGTCTGTCTGTATCAGAACTCTCATTCAAACGCGATACTCAGAAATGAACGGTTGTGAGGATTAAAGATGTGGCTACCTTGAGAAGCCCAGAGCAGAAACCTATGTGGGGTGCTACTCTCAGGAATATCATTAGGGATAAACAATTCATGGTTCCCTGACTAGGAGTCAGGTCATTTATTTGCACTATCTTGCAGAAATGCTCCTGTAGATCACAGTTTAAAGACCAGTCACAAAAGAATGTCTACTGCAGAGCCTTGCTGGAGTTACAAAGATGAATATGGTCTTTGTATTCACACAAAGGATGACATAAATGGTAATAACGCAAACATCTTATTGTGT
>NW_017732934.1:113632-114520 GCF_001890085.2 Hipposideros armiger | reverse complement strand
CTCTTCCCGGGCGAGGCAGATCAGTCGCCGGTCACTGGACGGACGCTCACGGCAGCTGCTGGCCACGCACGCTGGCTACTGGCTACACACGGCAGCCCATGGCAACCCACTGCAGCAGGGGGTGCAGCCTACACCGTAGCCGGTGACTCTCAGTATCCCAGCTCCTGTTTGAGCTGTTGTTCAGCATCTTAGCTGTAGAGGGCAGTGTCACTGGCCCTTATATGTGGGATCCAAATTGGGACCCTCTGGTGTCCCAAGCCAGCTCTTAACCAACACGCCACTCTGCCGGCCCTCTAATACATTTTAACGTGGTAAACGAGCGATGCCTTGCAATATGAGTAGTTTGTTTCTGGAACGAATTACGCTTGCAAACCAAGATATTACTGTACTTTGTTAGGACCTTTAATCCTAAACCACAATCACATAAATTATTCCATTGAATGGATAATCCGTCCTGTAAGGATTATCTTGTCCCATTTTTATAGGTTAAGAAATTGAAGTTCTGCAATTAAGTTGCTACTGCTAGTAACTGACAGATCAGGATTTGAATCTATGAGATCTGATTCCAAAATATATGCTCTTCCCACAATGAAACGTTGCCTCTCAACATGCATGACAGCTCTCTTCTTTTTGCTTCTATTGCAGACAGGAAGGGGCCAGCAGGAAAACGTACCAAGACTAAGAACCTAGGTGAGGCATCAACTAAAGTGGAGAACTCTAGCCCTCGGAAGACTTCAACCTCTAAAAATTGTGGGAAGAATCTAAACAGCTACTGGCTGATGAAATCAGAGCCAGAAAGCCGACTAGAGAAAGGTGTAGATGTGAAGGTGAGATCAAGTACCTGTCTGTCTCCAAGCTTTTTTTTTTTTTTTTTCAGTAAGAAATGAA
>NW_017732934.1:100009-109211 GCF_001890085.2 Hipposideros armiger | reverse complement strand
CCAGCTGGTGGGGAGGATAGGTCTCATTTCTTCTCCCCTGGGACAGGCCCGGAACTTCCTTAGAGCCATGAAGCTAGAGGAAGAAGCCTTCTTCTACCATAGCAACTGCAAAGAGCCAGGCATCGCAGGACTTGTGAAGGTGAGTTGTGCAGGCTTTGGTCTGAATCCCTCTCCCCTGAGGAAGACTTACTCATGTAGACACAGAGGGATACAATTTAAATTAGTAAAAAAGAAGTACCCTCTTCCCATCCCTGCTCTCACTGGAATATGGAAAGACTGCCCTGGCCCCTTCCTGTGTGACAAGGACTATAACCAGGCAGACTTCATTTCAGGTCCCACTGGCACAGACTTCTCTCCATTTCTACACTTTGGTCTTTCACTTAAAAACAAGCCTGATGGTATACCTCTTCCAAGCCAGGAGTGACCAGGATAAAATTATTAACTGCAGGTAGAAAAACAGTGGCACCAGTAACCTTTAATATCTGGTTTTAGAACATACTTTTAAGATTTTTTGTCAAAACAGGGTTAGTTTCCTGTTTGCCTTAGACTGTGTATTACTTCCAGATATGTGAGCCCTCATTGGCTCTGCAGCAAGGCAGATGGGGTAAGAAGTGGGCAGGGTCAGAAGTGAAAGTTGTTGGAGCTGACGATAGAGGCAAATGACTGGAGACTTGGTTTTGGTTTCAGATTGTGAAGGAGGCTTACCCAGACCACACACAGTTTGAAAAAAGCAATCCTTATTATGATCCATCCAGCAAAGAAGACAACCCTAAATGGTCCATGGTAAAGACTACTACAGTATTTTTCCTATTTCATGAGGGGAAAGATGGACAAAAGAGAGGGAGGAAGGTCTGGGGTGTTTTTAGGTCAGGGTACAGAGCCCAGCTCTTAACTCATGAGGTTACCCAGACTTTGGAGGTAGAGCACCGGCAGCCCTGCCCATAGGAACCCCCTGCAAGCAGCTAAAACAGTGGATACAATCCAGCTGGACATGTCTTCCTGTGCCATACACTGTTGTCATGTAGGTGGATGTACAGTTTGTTCGGATGATGAAGCGTTTCATTCCCCTGGCTGAGCTCAAAACCCATCACCAAGCTCACAAAGCCACTGGTGGCCCTTTAAAAAATATGGCGCTCTTCACTCAGCAGAGACTCTCAGTCCAGCCCCTGACCCAAGGTAAGAGCAGGCCCTACACCTGTTACCCACACACCAGAATGATGGTGGAATTCACATTTACTGATACAAGTTGGGCACAATATTTAACGCTCACCTGTAACATCCTTATGGGAGGAAATATGTCGAGTTACCCATTACTATGTACCCAATACCCAACAGTATGGCACGTAGTAAAACACTCCATCAATGTTTTTGAATGAATGACTACCTGCCTTGGTAACATGAGCAATGCCTAGCATAACTTCCCTGTTCAAGAGGAGACACAAGACCTAATTCGTCCTTTCTTTTCTTTTTTGGAAGAGGAGTTTGATTTTGTTTTGAGTCTGGAGGAAAAGGAACTGAGTTAACTGAGACACTCGCTGGGATGGGCAAGACATTACTCCAAAGAAGTGAAGTTTCTATTAAGACACGAGGAGGTGTGCGGATACTTGCTTGCTATAATCATCTGGGGTTGTGTACATAGGGGGATTTTGTGTACTTTTCTCAATAAAACACTGCTATCAAAGTTGGGAAGCTTTTCTTTCACGCCATAGGGTGTAGGAGAATACACCACTGCAGGTCTTTTACCTCCAGGCTGGCTCCTTTTGCCCTTTGGCAAGATGCAGAGCCACCTCGAACCACTTCCGTCCCTGTGGCATGTGTATCAGGTGCAGGGCTCAGCCTGTTGACACCCACTGAAGAGGCCTTTGTCCTTCTACACCAGTCTTGCTTTCCTGCCCCTGGAGTCATATGTGTCCCACATGCATTTAGACCATCAGCAGTTTCAGGACAAGTTGCTACATAGCGGTAAGGCTGGAATTCCTTTCTCAGCCATGTGCTTCTCTAAAACAGGTGTTGATAAAGCACCGGTCATTGTTCACCAAGGGCCCAGACACAGAGGGCAGGCGTGCTGGCTCAGGGTGAGTCTGTGTTCCCTTGTATGTGAGGTGGGACAGTGTAAGACAAGAGACCACAGAACCTGGTGGAACATGGGCACAATGCCTCCAAGCCACAGGGCTTCCTTTAATCAGAGACAATTGAAACAAGTGTTCTTTTTTTTAAAATACAGCCATTGAAAAGACGACACATTAAGAAACATGTAAACACTGCAGCTGCTTAATTACAAGTTGCACTGCTTGGTTTAGTACCTATACACGCCCACATTTGGGAACCTTGACAGAGGAGGACAGGAGCCTCCCCTCACTTCCACAGTTGGACAGAGAAGTAGAGAATGGGGGCAGAGTAAGAAAAAAGACCTGGCTTGTGCACAGCTCCTGAGAGAATAAAAGCAAATTCTATCTTCTCGTTCTCCCAGAAGCAAGATTTAAGATGTTAGGAAAGTTGGAAAGCTTTGTCAGTTGAGAGGCAGAGGAATTGACAGATGCTTTCTAGTTAGAATACCATTTATTATGGGAGGCACAACAGAGCCTAATCTCATGCTCTGAAAAAGGCAAGGAACACAGAACCTGCCTCCCCCATACACGTAAGTCCCAACCTTGAAAAATCCAGGGGCAGCTGGATGGGTGATCCTGTTCCCATGGGGATTGTCCGTCGCACCTGAACTCAGGGTCCAGCATGGGGGAAACCACCTCACCTTTCTTGGTTCTACTGCCCCCAGTCAACCTCAAGTGTTATCCCAAATGCCTTTCCACCTAGTCTCACTTCTGATCCATGAGCCCTGCTCAAAGGCCCACAATTACAGATTTTTGAGGAAAACAGGAGGACCCATTGTCCTTACTAACTGAAAGATGACACAGGAACCAACCCCTCTGCTTTCCAAATTACAGAGTACTCAGACCGCCAAGTATTGTACTTCTTGGCCAGTGAGGTCTGCCTGGTCTTCCTAGAAGGGAAGGGAGGCCAATAGGAGTAATTCCTGGTCATTTCCAGATGAGGCAGAGAAGGATGTCAACACTTTTACTACAATAGGCCCAAGCACAGCACAACAGGGATAAACCTCTCCTCTACTGTAACAAGAATATCCACGAGTTTCTGTATATGTTTTTAAACAAAAACACGAATGGTTCTAGACTCTGGTCGGTCAGTCAACTGGTGAAGATGAAGACATAATTTGGCAAGCAGAATTATTCTGAAGTTGTATAGCAGTCTTCTAATGAGGCCCCTCGTCGCCCCCCTTAACTCTTAGGTTTAGGTAGGGAGTGAAGGGACTTGGGTGATCGTAATAACAAAACTTCCAAGTGGTTGAAACCCAGCCCCAATTCTCAGAAACGAAACGGAGAGCACGGAGTGATGAGGACCCACCCTTAACGACGGAAGCAAAGCGATCAAGGCCCCGTCCCAGGATCTGTTCTTGGAAGGAAACAGATGTCTTTGTTTAGGCTTACTGGGGCACACAGGACAATACCCTAAAACCACCCAGCCCTCAGCGCTGATGAGTGGGGTCCCGGTGAAGGCAGACAGCTACCATGCAGTTACCATATGTCTTCCTTAGTGGGCTGGCTCGGCCTCCTGTGTTTGACACCGCTGCTATCCAGGTCTGACACTGACTGCCGGGTGTCTGCAAGGATTTCTCACAGGTGAGGGGACAATCAGCCAAAGGCCCTTCTACTTCTACAGGCTTCTAGGATGTTACTGACAAAAATCCAAAGAAGATGGAGAATGGAGTGCCTGGGTCCCAGCAGGGAGAGAAAGGCAAGAAAGGAGGTGGTGTGTGGAAACTTCAAAGCACCACATCCAAGACTCCCTAAGAGGTAAGCCTCCTGGTCTTGAGTCTGCCCTGGCCACTTAGGATGGGGCAGGCCCAACTCCTGCCACTACCTCAGGAACATAGAGGGGAGGGCAAGACGTGACTACCTGGGGTCCTGCTGGCAGCTCAGAATCCCCAGGGATATGGTCAGATACTGTATCAGGAAACCACAGGGTCAGAGCCAAGGATGCTGGCATTCTGCTGCTCTCCTATACAATGTGACGCAGTCCGCGTGCAAGGCCTCAACAGAGGGCTCTTTTCCCAGAGATACACTAGCTTCCAGGATGCTACCTGTTGCTATTCCCACACCAGCCTCAGAATCCCAAGGAGACTGCTTCCCAGCCCAAGCCTCTCAATTTCTTCAGAAAAAAGAATTTAAGTCAAAAACATGATTTGTTTTCAGGTTGCAGGTAATGGGTCAGCTGAGCATCACACCATCGTCCACCTCCCCTAGCCGCTGGTGTTTGCTAGATCGGGGTGCTGGGTGGAAGCCCAGCAGCTCCTTGGCCCTTGGGGCCTACTGCCTGCAGTTGTTGTCAGACAGCTGGCTGGGGGTCCGCACTTCACCCAGGGAGGTCGTGCCCTCAAAGCGCTGTGAGGCGATGGCTGCCTGGTGGGACATGCTCTTCCGTACGATGTCACCCTTCCGCCACAACACCACTTCCTGCAGATTTGGGAGAGGGGGCAATGTGACACCATGAGCAGAAGGCATGCGGATGGATTTCCCAGAGGCTTTAATTTTCTCCTGAGGAATCTTAGACAAAGTCCTCCTCTGCTTATCTCTCGCCAAAGATAGCCACTGTCCATACCTCTGTATCCCCAGGGCTCCTCTGGATGGTGTGGGTTGCAAGGGCAGAGTGGTTGCTGGGGCTGGGCCTGAGAAAGCGGACTCTAGGTATCAAGTGGGAGCCCTCTTTCCTGCTATGGAACTCTGGGTAATCCATGGTTGCCACCTCTTGACCAACCAACAAGTGGCATGGAGACGTACCCGAGAAACAGAGCCTGATCCTCGCAGAAATGATGCCCTTCCTGTTCTGTCAGTAGGGCCTCCAGGGGTTTGGAGGAGGTGCCTAGGACTTACCTGCTGTTTGAAGTAGCGCCGTTCCTCCTCGTCTATAAGCACCAGGTTGAGGTAGTAGCGCACCGAGAACTTCTTGTTGATGTCCCGCATGGTGGGGGTGAGCTCGTAGCCGGCCAGGAAGAGCCGGATCGGGATGGACTCTCCTGTAAGAATCAGGTGGGGATCAGAGCAAGGGACAAAGGGACCCCTCTACCTTACACCAAGTCACTGACCAGAGCGGGGAGCTGCCACCTGAGTATGGCATGGATTTAAGCAAATGCCTTTGGGGAAGTTGTATTCTGCTCCCCAATAACTTGCTGAAGCAAAAACATGACTGCAATTCCATTCCAGGTCTGGTTGTGCCTTCTGAACAGCCTTGTCTCACTGTCCCCACACAGAGACCAGTGAGTGCTGGTGGAGATGAAGCGCACAGGGATACAGTCCTGTCAAGCATCCTTTAATCACATGTAATGTGTCTAGTTGTTGGGTTTTCAAAATCCAATTGTCAGATGCCAGCTAACGCATCATGTCACCCATCTCCCTCCATCCTAATTAGCGCATGTCCCCGAAAATACATCTCAACTCTAAGATGGATTTGGCAGGATGTTACAGTGGTCTGGGAAACGGAACATCCTCATTCTGGTCCCAGTTCTTCATTAACCAGTTGCCTGACTTCTGAGTAAGTCTGTTGCTTTCTCTGGACCTTAATTTTCTCACGTGGAAAATTATGGAAACAGACTACATAATATTTTAGATCTCCAGCTCCAACACCATGCTTTTCAGTGTAAGTGGAACAAAATTAGGGCAGTAATTCTACTGAGAAAGGCCAAACCTATAATGTAGTCTAAAGCTAAATATAAATGATCTTTTAATTATCTGCTGTTTCATTTGTACACGGAAAATGACAATTGGCTCTTGCACAGCTGGTGAAAAAATGGAACGCAGAGTTAGGAGAGTTCGGTCCTATCCCCCCAAGGACCTGGCATGGTGACACTCAAGGATGTGCTGTCACTGTCCCCAGTGTTCCATGCTGCTAAATCTATGACATCCCTCCTTTTGCTTGGAACAGACTGTGGAAATACACTGAATAAAACCCTGGCATCACCAAGCACTTCCACGTGAAAAAATACATTCTTCATCATCAGTTTCAGCACAGCCAATGAAGAAGGTAAATGATGGCTACTCCCAAATAATCACACAGATTCCCCAATTAATAAAGCTCTCAACTCTACCCATCCCAGACGTAATGTTAGCTCTGTGTGGCGTGGGGAGAGGACCCTTTCCATCTAGTTCCTAGTGCTGTCTGCAGGCCCTGGTAGTGCTGGCCAGAGCACCTACACTTGATGAATGAATGCAGAGAATGCATCCGTTTACCAGAGCTAGAACTAAGGAAAATAAATGACTATTCTGTGATCAGTCTCTTGCCCCCTATCAGCAAAGAATGTCAGAACGTCAACAGGAAAAAGTAATAAAATGTTCAAACTCTATCTGCTGAACCAGTATTTTGCAAACTTTTTTTTTTTTTTGAACAGGCATTACTCTTGAGAATCAATCTCCAGCACGAGCTCACTATATAAACAAGGTCCAAGTGGAGCTCTTCTGGGTGAAGGTGGGGTAGGAGTCTGGAGTTCCATAGACTCAACCCTCCTTTTCCTCCTTATTGAGACCCCAGTGCATAATTAGAGAGTAAGAAATTATAGGTTAATAGAAATCTTTCTTTAATGGTGTAATCCCTCAAGCCTCTCCAAAACTGTGTGCAGGGCCTGGGAGAAAAGGTACGGTGGCTCGGGGCTGTGGGGGCCATGAGGCTCACCTCTCACGGGCGCGCCATCCATGATCTCATACTTGGCTATCGTGTCGTTCTCATGGTACACGTTGGGGCCTGTGCCCGTTGTTTCCCGCTTGATGATATCTATCTCCATGTGCTTGATTTTGATTCTCACCAGCAGGAAGTATATCTTCCCCACAATGACGTCTTTCAAGTGGTATCTGGGGAAGAGAAAGTAAAGAAAACAAGATGTGTGTACAGCAGCCAACCCTTTGCACATTTACAGACCTTTATGGTCTCAGGAGATGGGAGTCACAGTGCACACTCGCCCATATTCCCACCCATACTGCCACTGCATCCTGACTTCCCAACATGTTCTTTACTTAAATCAAAGTAACTCTGTCCCTTGCATTCTTCCAGATACAACTCAAAGGATGCTGTTCCTGCAGGTTACATCATGCATTCATGCTTGCTCATTTGATCTATCTGCTCAGATCCTGTAACTTCTCTTACACGTTTTATATTTGTGTGTGATTTTTTAGATATCCTAATGTGTGAGAGACCAGTCCCACAGATGCAGAAACCAGGTCTTGCTCTTCCTCGCTGAGCTCTACAAAATGTCTTTTTGGGAACTAGGCCTTCATGGACTGCCACCAACAGTTTTGTGTGGTGTGGACCTGCCAGGCCAGGCAGGAGCAGCAGAGCAAGATACATGCATCCAACTCCATCCACACCTTTCTGGGCTCTGCTCACATGGCTTGTGCTCTGAGCCGTCAGGAATCCGGCCATGGTGCATAATGCTTTTCTCGGGGGTCAGAAAGAAGGTCTAACGGTCTGTATGTGCACAGCCCTATATCAGCCACAGCAGGCAGAGAGCAAATCTCTAAACCTGAAGCTCAGAATCACAGGACTTGAGGGTTGGCAGGGACTTTAGAATTTAAGCTCCTTATATTACAGATGAACAAAAGGAATTTCGAAGCAGTTAAGTAATTCAACCAGGATTTGAGTAGTGGATAGACATGGGATGTGAACCCAAGTTCCTAATTCCTAGGCTTGTGTTCTCCCCATTTTTTCATGCCACCTTTCTGCTAATAATCTAATTGGGAAGACTGCAGACACTCTAAGTAGATAACCTAAAAACATTTACAAAAGCAGAATGTAGGCCACTCAGAGCATTTTAGAAGGAATCCTTAGAGATCATAGAGTCTAGGGATTTTCCAACTTTTATAAATGGAATGATCCTGTATTCTACATGAAATCCATACCGAAGCATTAACATGTAAGAACATAGAAGAGCTACTCTTGTGGAAGGCCTAGAACCCTGGCTCCCAGCTCCTCTTTGACTTCACCCTTCCTGTGTGTATACTGGACACCCACGAACCTGATCCAAGCCCTTCATTTTTCAGAAACCCAAGATACAAAAAGTTAAGTACCTGTTAACCTTAGCTCAACTCCTTAGTGGCAGAACAGGACGTGATTCTGAGTGCCGGGCTCTTTCTGTTACGTCATATAGACCATGCACTCTCACGTAGCGTGGGCTGCTCTGCAAGGGCAGGGCCAGAGTCTGGGAGGATCCAGTCCTTGACGTCATGTACCTGACTCTCTAAAGTGCCTTTCACATACTAAATTTGGTCCTTAACACACTGCTGACTGAGGACTATTCTGAGCTCCTAAAAGTGGCACTGCCTGCCAGCCACCCCCTTTGTCAGGTGGCTGGGGTATTGGTGGGCAGGTACATTTGATGGCTCCTTTCCAGGAAGATCCAGAAAGACCCGAGACTGTGGGGAGAAAGGGAAAGAAGCCTGTTCCTTTACATGTCCCTGCCAGGCTAGATCAATCTGTCTCCCAACTTGCCCGACAGGTGGACCCCAGACCATGCAGGACCCATTCTGGGTTATAGTGGTCATTTTACTGACACCCCATTTTGTTCCAGACCAGGTGGCAGGAGGAAAAACACACCTTTCCTTCACCCCTGTTCCAGGAAGCACATTTGTTCTTGGTTTAAAAAAAAAACCTGTTCCCGGAGCCAGCCGAGTGGCTCAGTTGGTTAAAGCTCTGAACAACAGGGTTGCCAGTTTGAATCCCATATAGGCCAATGGCACCGCGTCCCAGCTGAGCCACTGAGCCGCCAATAGTTGGCAGGATGGCTCATCTATTGAGAGCACGTGCTCCTAACAACAAGGTTGCCTGTTAGACTCCCACATAGGGGGCTACGCCCACCCACAACTAAGATGGAACACGGCACCTTGAGCCGAGCTGCCCTGAGCTGCTGACAGGCGGCCAAATGGCTCAGTGGTTAGAGCATGCGCTCTTAGCAACAAGGTTTCCAGTTCAACTCCCGCATGGGATGGTGGGCTATGCCCACCTGCAACTAAGATTGAACTAAGATTTAGCTGAGCAGCTGCAAGCTGCCTACAGGCAGCCAGATGGTGACTGGAGTTGGAGCTGAGCTAGCTGCGCCCTCCACAACTAAGACTGAAGGACAACAACTTGGCTGTTCCCCTTCCCCAAT
>NW_017732934.1:90741-96824 GCF_001890085.2 Hipposideros armiger | reverse complement strand
CTTAACCAATGCGCCACTCGGCCGGCCCTCAATTTTCTTAACATATCCAATCTCTCTCCAGCTAAAGGCTTCTTCCTTTGAGTTTATAAGAAGTCCCAACTCATAAATATCCCAAACACTCTCCAGGCCTTATACTCTTGACCTTCCTTCAGAGACAGCTGTCATAGAAGGGGTCCTGTTCTAACTACTGCAGCTTCTTCCCCAGTCACTACTCCTTACCCCTTGCTTCAGCTGTCACCACCCAACAAAAACTGCCCTCCTCAAGGGAACACCCAGCCTCCCAGTTACCAAATTCAGTGACCTTTTTCTTCAGCATCAATTCTATGTTAGTGTAAAACACTGCCTCTTCCTTGAAATGTTCTTCCCATGGTTCCACAGGAGGGCATTATCCTGCTTCACTTCCTACTAGCCCCCCAAAGCCCCAACAGGCCCTGAGCTCTTCTCTGCCTTAGCACTCCTCCTTGAAAAACCTATCAGGTATTATCACTGAGCAGATGATTCCCAACAGTGAATTTCTCTGTCCTGAGTGCAGGCTTGCATTTCCAATTGTCTAGTGAAGTTTTATACCTCTCTATTCTGCCAGTGCTCCAAACTTTAAAATTGGATGAATCATCTTCTCTACAAATCATCTCTTCCTCCTGACAGCCCTCTGTCTTCATCTTCACTCATTGGTAAATTCTGTTGATGTCTATTCAATTCCTGGTTTTCTGCCTGTTCACATTGTGTCTGCTACAGCGAAACTCTTAGGACCTCCTACTGGTCTTCTAGCAGCATTGTTGCCATACTCTACCCATCCATCAAATACTACATATTGACTTTAAATTCATCTTCCAAAAGAACCACTCCTCTGCCTAAAAACAAAGAAAAATGAACCCAAAACAACCTTTTTATGTTTTCCCTCTGCCTGCCTTATAAGGTGTAAGCTGGAATTTACATCTTCTATAAACTGTCCTTCATTCATTTTCCCTTCTTTACCTGCTCTTTCTCAACATGAATCCTAAAGTCTTCATATAATTTGGATAGCAAGACCTTTCTTTCATTTTCTTTTTTTATTGTGGTAAAATATAGATGGGGTATGCTGCCCCAAAATATACCCATCTGACCTAAGGATTATATCGAGCTGGGAGGAACTGAGAAGAGGCAGACACAAGAACAACTCTCTGCCCTCCTCTTCTCTTCCAGGACAGCAGGGCACTCTTAATCACCAGAGACAACTCTAGACTCTACCAGCCCAGAGACTGCACCAGACAAATCTATATAACAAACCTTGCTAAAACAACCCTAATCTTCCATGTATTTCCTCCATGTTTACCTTCCCACAATTTGGTGCCCTAGAAGTTCAAAGTCCCAGATTTTCCTTTGCCTGGCCATTTCTCGGTAAAATTCTTGGTTTTTTGTTAAGGTGCTTGCATAAACCCAAGTTCAAACCACCCCTTTCAGTTACTCATCATTGAGTTCCATGTGTATGCACAATGCACATGTGAATAAGCTTATTTGTTTTTCTCTTGCTAATCTGTCTTTTGTCAGTCTAATTTTCAGGGCCCGGCCAAGGAAATGTTTTTTTTTAATTCCTCCACAATATACATCACATAAAATTTACCACTTCAACCAATATTAAGTGTACAGTTCAGTGGCATTAAGTACATTCACACTGTTGTACAACTATCACCATCATCTACCTCCAGAACTTTTTCAACTTCCCCAAAGGAAACTCTGTCCCCATTAAACACTAACTCCCCATTCATCCTCCGCCCAGCCCTTGGCAACCAGCATTCTACTTTCTGTCTCTATGATTTTGTCTATTCTAAGTGCCTCATATAAATGAAATCACACAGTATTAGTCTTCTAATGGCTGGCTTATTTCACTTAGCATAATTTTTTTAAGATTCATCCATATTGTAGCATATGACTGGATTTCCTTCCTTTTCAAGGCTGAATAACATTCCGTTGTATGTATATACCGCATTTTGTTTATCCATTCATCTGTCAATGGACACTCAGGTGACTATTGTGAATATGCTGTTATGTGACTATGAATGTGGGGGGAGGGAGAGAGACAGAGAGAGAGCGAGATATATATATATATATATATCTGTTTGAGTCCTTGCTTTCACTTCTTTTGGATATGTATCCAGAAGTGGAATTGCTGGATCATATGATAATTCTATTTTTAATATTTTAAGAAGTTGCCATACTGTTTTCAACACTTTTGTTTCTGACATAAAAATATTTAAGAGAACTCCACTGCAAAAAATAAAGTTAAACCAACAATAAATCCAATAGCCAAGCTTAGGTGCTGCCTTCTCTGAGTGCAATTATGAAATGCTGTCTTTAGAGGGGATAATGTCAGTATTCAGACCTCTCTGCGAAGATTAAAAAAGAGCCTACAATCACTCTTCTGATGGCAGAGGGGAGACCAGGGAGAAAGAAGGGGAGAAAAAGTCTTCCTGTATTTGTGACAACATGGATGGACTTGGACGGTATTATTATGCTAAGTGAAATAAATCAGACAGAGAAAGACAAATACCATATGATCTCACTTATATGTGGAATTTAAAAAACAAAATAAACCAACAAAACAGAAATAGATTTGTATACAAAACAAACTGATAGTTGCCAGATGGGAGGGGTATTGGGGGGCTAGGTGGAAAAGGTGAAGGGATTAAGAAGTGCAAATTATAAAAAGTCACAGGGATGTAAAGTATAGCATAGGGAATACAGTCGATAATATTGTAATAACTATGTATGGTGTCAGGTGGGTATTAGATTTATCAGGATGATCACTTCCTAAGTTATATAAATGTCTAATCACTATGCTGTACACCTGAAACTAATCTTTTATGTCAATGGTAATTGAAAAATAAAATAACATGAAAAAAAAAGGTCCTGCTGTATTCTGCACCATGCTAAACTCAGGCCTTCGGGTGATGAGAACAAGCTGACCTTATGAGAGAGTGTCAAGACCTGGAATCAGGTGTCCAGAATGATGGAGAAAGTCTGCTTTATCCCAGTGACATAATCTTGGGTTATATCCAAGAGGCTATAGCTACTCTGGATTTTTTTTTTTTAAACCCCTGAGGCTCTGGAATCAGTCCCTATCCTCAGAGTTTCCCTGAATAGGACAATAAAAACAATCCCATGTACCTGAATTGTGTTTATTAATCTTTTAAGAACTTTGTATGCTGTATTACGTTTTATTCTCTCATCACCCCAAAAGATGTAGAGGGCAAATCTGGAATTAGAATCCAGATCTATTACCGACTTTTCTAGTGAGGAAGCTGAGTGACAGAACTCAGGATCATATTGCTATTGTGTGGCAGAGTTGTACTGAGGATCAGTACGTCCTGATGCCCAGCCAGTGGTGTGCTGGAGGCGGCTTGTACCAGTGTGCAAAAGCCGACTTTTGAGTTTTCAAGAATTTTATCAATAGGTTGTTAAACACAGCAATTATTTAAAATTAAATTATATAGGGCCGGCCGAGTGGCTCAGTTGGTTAAGAGCTNCCCAAACCCCTCACAGGAGAGCCATGTGGCTCAGCCCCCTCAACCCCAAGCTTCTGGGCTATGGTGGGTCTGAGGTAAGGGTCTCTCCACCATGAGAACCCTAGTTACAGACTCGGCGATTTTTCTTTTTTTCCTTTTTAGTTCTCTGTGAATAGAATACACTTTTACACATTTGATTTTCATTTTCAAGAACTTATTATAATGAGAAGAAAGATGCTGTGGTGCATTTTGAACTGTACATGCTGTGATTTACAAGCAGTTAAACATTTTCATGTTCTAACAGTGAACATAGTTTAAAACATACATGGCTCCCCAACTTGCCAATTAAAATAAAATTACTTAAAGACCTTTATGAAAAGGCATCAGGTATTCTTTGCTAGAATTCATTTTAGTTCAAGGAGGAAGCAGCAAACTGCGGCCGGTGTTTGGTTTCCTCACTTTGCCTTCTTAAGACATACTGTATATAGGAGACAGATGATAATGGAACAGTGTTCTGACATTATGCTCAGCAATAAAAAGAAACAGCTGTACCTAGAATCCAAAACAAATAGCCTTAAAGCTAGTTTAGCTGGACTTCGAAAGACATCATAGGATATTTAACCTAAATTTACCCTCTTAATATAGTTTAGTTTATGTCAAATGAAGTTTTATTTCCTGGTCAGTCTACCTTTAGGTAGTCTGGCACATATATTCCCTGTTATTTCTGTGATCTCCCCCACAGCATGTCACCACGAGTTAGCCGAGGCAAGGGGCTGCCATCACTTTGCATTCTGATCAGGTCCTAGGTTAACCTGCCTAAATAGTTCTTCCACAATGAGGGACCCTGGGCACTTACTTGGACTTGTTGTACTCAAACTCAATGTGCAGACAGTCCTCGATCCCCACCTCCATCTTGATGGAAGAGTTCAGCTCTGGGTATGTGCTGAGGGTGTGAACTACAATGTCCATCTCTTTGACAACATCATTGAGGCGGCGGCTGATGGTGGCTCGAAGGAAATACCTGGAGGAGATGGAGGTATCGTGAAAGAACACTCTCAGTCTCCAGATGCTACGTAGGTTTATGCATCAAATTGACCCACTTAAGAGAACCCCTTACAATGGTTAACTTTTGGTGCCTTATATTCCTTTGAAATTTTACATCTGTGGACCCTTCTCCCAGAAAAAATGCACGTATGCACTTACACACAACATTCTGCAGTTACGCTTCCAGGGAGTTCAAAGACCCTTCCCCCAAATCCGTTTTGAGCCCATGCTCTAGGTTAGAATGCTGCTCTAAGTAAAAGTGATTTCTCTGCTCTGTATTCCAGTAGTGTCTTATTCCTGTGCCTTCGGCCCTCACCACTATCTACCATGTATCTGTGTGCAGGTTTTATTTCTTCAACTAACTCCTGACTCTCTGGCTGCAGGGATCTGCCTTATACCCATCTTTGCACGCCCATTCATTTAACAATATTCAGCCAATAAGCATTTTTCAAGTCCCTCACAGTTAAAAGAGGAGAATAGGGAATGGGGAAATTAAGTCAGCTATTTATTCAGCAAACGTTCATTGCTAGGAATAGGATGAGTAAGAGATACAGTCTCATAGTACACTAGGGGAGATAGGCAAATAAACAGAAAAATTAGATCACGTAAGTGCTAATTCAGGTACAGGAGTCAGGTACTGGGGGGAGACAGAAAAGGCATTCAGGAGAGCAAACCTTGTAAGTAAAGCAACAGAAGTGGGAGAGGACCTGGTGCGTTTGAACAAAGAAAATCTCTGGCTGAACTAGGATCCCAGGGGAAGGGGTTGCTGTGGTAGTGGGCAAGGTAGAAAGAAGACAAAGACACAGCTTCTGAAGGCTCTAGCATGTCAAGCCTGACCTCTATGGCCAGCTACTTTAGTGTGGCTTTCCCCAGCACGTCTGTCCCCTTGACTTAACTCTATGCTAATACCCAAGGAGGAAAGAAATACCCCTTTAATTATATATTTTTTCTAAGTAAAACTTAGATAATCCCTACCACCTGTCAAATGTTCCTGGACAAAATTGCTAACCAGATCAACTACACATTAGGCTACTCACTTCTGTGTGGCACTAACTGCTTCTTGACAGTCTTTCTTATTCATCTCAGTAACTTCTGTCACACTCCTCAAGACATATGTCCCTAACTCTTTTCTAATTGATCAGGCTCCCAAGCCTCCCCCTCCCTCTCTGTGGCAGACACTGCTTTTACTATACTAAGAAGATGAAGGCCTTCCAAGTCAAGATTTATAATTCTCTCCCTTCTCTGCCTGTGCAGTTTCTTGCTTAGGACCTGAACATGTGCGTCTGTACCACTGTCCATCCTTTCTTTCCTCCTTCCAATAGCACCTCTGTCTCTCAAGACCCTTCCTCCTCCCTCTGGCAGAATGACTCTCAATCTGGATAGACACTGGAATCACCTGGGCGGAGGGGCTTTAAAAATCCTGATGCCCAGAAGCACCTGACATTTAATTGCTCTGGAAAGGCACAAAGGCATCAACATTTTTTAAAGCCTCCCAAGTGATTCTAATATGGGAGGCTTGGTAGAAAACTACTGTCCAGCATCTTGATCCTTCCAACT
>NW_017732934.1:73917-87086 GCF_001890085.2 Hipposideros armiger | reverse complement strand
GAAATGTGGACAGCTTCAGGTCCGGGTTCATGTAGGGCAGCTTCTGGGGCAAGGTGGGGCACAACTTACCGGAGCTTCACATTTTGCCCGGTGTAGGACTCATACGGCTTCTCCACGTGGGTGAATTCAAAGTCGAAGGCCTGCGACTGGGTAATTTCTCCAGGCCGGGCCAAGTCCTTCACCAGGGACACAAATTCATGGTGGTTCCCGCGGTCGTAGTATAGTTCTGGAGAGAGAGCATCAGCTTTTTCTAGCAGACCCCGAGCTACACGGGGCCTAGCAAGGGGCTCCAGGCTGCAGGAATCCCTCTTCTGAAAGACCTTCCCCACAAAGAGACCTTGTTGTTGACTCCCTCTCGTTTGCTCCTTCACTGCATTCCCCATATACTGGTCTCCCTCCACCTCCCTTTTGTCCACACACTCTTCCGTTTTATAGAAAAATGCTGTGGCCCAGTAAGAACTCAATATAATCCTGCTGCAGGACATCAGGGCAGCACCCTAATAAAGCATACATCAGGGAAACTGCTATCAAAACACCGCATTTCTTTAAATACATTTAAAAACATATTTCTAACTTTTAAAGCATATTTGCAGGTATTTAATCATATCATACTTATAATAATCTTTTAAGATAGCTAAGACAGGCCTTATCACCCACATAAGAGATAAAGAAACTGAGGCACAGCATGGTTAAATGACTGGCTGGCGTAGAGTCACAGAGTTGGCCGCAGAGCTGAGATTAGAGCAGGTACTCCTACTGGACTGTCTCTATTTCTGTGACCTAGTAAAACAGGGGTAAAACAACCCACTTCATAAAGTTTTGTGAAAATTAAAGGAGGCAATGAAGACATAGGACTTAGAATAGTACTTACGATATAGCAAACACTTAAATATTAGCCATTAGCTGCTACTATCCCTCAAAAAGGATTCCATGTGGCCAACGTGACACAGAAGTTTTAGTGTTACTCCCTCCATCTAAAGCAGTGGTTCTCAAACTTTAGTGTACATCAGAATAACTTGGAGGGCTTGTGAAAACACAGACCACTGGGCCCCACCCCTTGCATTCGGTTCAATGGGTGGGGTGGGGTGGGGAGAGGAGCTGAGAATTTACATTTCTAACAAGCTCCCAGGGGTGCTGGTCCTGCTGGATCAGGGACCACACTTTGAGGAGCATAGCTCTCAAGTTATCCTCCCCTGGAAATAGTTTTAGTATTTCTTTATCACAGGTTCATGCCATTTATTGTATTACCCTATAGTATTTTATGCCTGTGTGTGCTCTATTTAAGTGTTAACTTTTGCTATATACATGGTATTTAGGAATAAAGCCTATATGCCCAGTTTCCCAGCATCCTCCCCTTCATCCCCACCCCTTGCTGCGCAGTGGGGGGGCATTTAATACTGACTGTGACTATACGTGGCCACATCACAGTCAAGGTTCCACCCCCTGGGCATTTCTGGGCTCCAGTGCTATGCTAGGCTGCAACCTGAAGTAGGATAGACCAACTGGGAAAATGGAGCAGGCAGAGTGCACTTGTCGCTTTTGCTGCTTGGGGATAAAGAGACAGGTCCACAGAGAGGAGTATCTGGGACAACAACCCACTAGGCCTGGTCCCGGATCTTCAGAGTACAGCAGGCGACCTCTCTTAGGGATACCTAAACATCAGGAATCGCAGGTCTGAGGTGTGTCTGCTCTGGGTCCACCCCAGACAGGACAGGGTCTGAGCCCCAATTAGGATCAACATCATCTTGGGCCGAAGAAACCAGCTCTCTTGCCCTGCCACAGCCAATATAGTGTCCAGTCCTGCTCTGCGGGAGAACCGTGCCCAGGAGAAAATGGTTTCAACAGGGCTTTTAGTCTGAGTGCAAAAATCAACCCCTTGCTATTTGGCCCTGCCAAATCTATTCCACAGGCAACTGTTTTCCCCCAGACAGGGAGGCATTCTAAAGCAGAGTGGCCTCTGTCCTATGATTTATCCAACTCTTGAAGGTGGCAGCAATTATGGTTAATCCCAAACTAGTGTTGCTATATCAGTGTGAATTTCCATTGTATTCTGCGCTTACCGTTGTTGCTGATTTCCTAAGTAGTCACACTTTGATCCCTCATATATTACAAACAACCCACCTTCCGTCCCAAACACTAAATGGAATCAGCAGTGGGAAGTATTCTAGGTAGTGAGTGATAATCCACAAAGCCACTAAATGGGAGATGACAGCTGCAAACTATGGGGGGAAAGGAGAGGGAAAGGTGAGCGACTCCTTACTCATTTTAAAATCCACTAATTGTGTCCCTCAATAAACGGACATGCAGTGACTGGGTAGAAGCAGAGCCCCTGGCCAGCCTACGACAAGGGCTCCTCTACCCACTCCTGCTGGTCCCCTGTTACATAAGCCCTTCTTGACGGGCCTGGCTCCCATGTGGCACTACCCCTCCCCTGGGGAACCTGGTGTCTAAGTTTCCAAGCACTGGATTCTGGCCATATGTTTCAGGAGACAAAAGCAGGCAGAGCAAGGCCCCCGAGTCTATGATCTTTAAGTGGGAAATCCCAGAGTCAAGAGAAAGATGGGAAAAGAAGGATGGAAAAATACACAAACGTGATCACACAGCCCAAAGGCAACATGAGAAACAAAACAGAGAATGATCCGAGCGTGCTCAGAGAGTACTCAGGCTGCCAGCATCCGAGGATCCTAGCAACGGTCCGCCTGACTCAGCAGGGGAACCTGGCTTCGGCCAGGACCTCTGGCAGGAGAGGTCCTTTCCTGCATAGCGTCACGTTCTCCCTCTGGCTTTTCCTCCTGGACTTGTTAATACAAGCTCCTGCACCACATGTCATGGAAGAGTGCCTAGTACGTAGTCTGAGTCAGGCTGGACTGGGCTTTTTCATTTATAATTTAAGCCGTTTGCAACACTTTTGCAAACACTGTGGGGCAATGAGGCAGAAACAGCAGCCATACTTTGCTATTTGCCAGCAAGTTTGGTTTCCTCTCATAAACTAAAACAGAAAATCCAAGGCTATTCTTGCAGGAGGTTTGGGTTCTAAAGAGACAGTAAACTGCCTCTATTCTAGCCCAAAGATGCAGCCACAAGTCATGCCTAGCTCTTCCTGACCTCCAAGCCCTCAGGGACTACGTATTTCAAGCTAAAAGTTGGGGCTGACTAAGTGTGCCGGTTAAGGTAACTTTCCTGTCTTCAGCCTCCTACCACAGAAGGAAATGAGTTTTGTAGTCAGGATGTTTTCATGGTGAAACTTGCCACCAACGGCTGAGGAGTGAATTTGCCACTTTGGAAGGAAACTGAGCCAGTTGTGAAGCATAGGGTCATCGTGTGGAAGACGCAGAGACTTGCTGCTGCTTGGTTCAGGATCCAGGGCAGTCTTGGAAGAAACTAAGTTAGCAAGGGCAAAAAGACCTCAAAAGAGCCTCCTCTTTACCCTGATTTTCCCAGCCACTGTTTGCTGACTGGCAACCCAGTTGAGATTTGGCTACATCCATTCAGTCTCTGGATCCTGGTAAACCTGCGTGGGCAGTCTGCCCCTGGGCTGTCCATAGCCAGCCAGGTGCAGCTCTGTTCCAAGCCCCCGAAACAACTTATTAATAGGCTAGAATCAATCTATTTAATCTCAAATGTGTCTTTTACTTAGCATTTCATGGGTGAATGAACTAAAATACAGAAAGCCTCTGGAGTAGAAGTACAGGCTTGATTGGTGCTAATGGGTTCAGATACATCCAGTGGCACTACTTTTTAAAACTTTTTTATAAATCCAGATATTATCTATTTGGCTTTGGAGTGCACGGGTATTCATGTCTGTTCTCCTCTGCAAGTCCAATCCTCTAATTATCTTTGGTTTATTTAACCCCATTAGTCACCAAGGTGGCCCAGCTGTGCCTTACATATACTATCAGTATTCTCCAGGGGATTCCAGCTGAAAAATGGTCTCTTCTAACAATGACAGAACTTCCCGCAAGGCTCCTTACATACCACCTTTCATTCTTCTAAAAATGTGGGCCATTAGCTGCCAGAGGGACACAGGAGATGCCCTCACTATACCTTTGTTGGCATTGATAGGACACAGACCAAGCCATCGGAAAAAGTACACAAGGTGTAGGCAGAATCCCAATGCGGCTCAAAAACTTACTGGGGATAAAAGAAAAAACATAAGTAACACAAGTGAATAAATATGACCTTATTATACTCTCAGGGGGCAACACTCAAAATGCAACATCTGAGCAGTTGCAACATCATAGCTCTGATAACTCTTACTTTCTTATATACAGGGGAAAATAGGCCTCAACTTGGCACAAGAAGGTGTTATGAAAGAAAGATGTAAAAGCAAGTGAACCAATAGCCACCTTTAACATTTCTTTACCCTAGTTCCCTCAGTGAAGATTCTGCGCCAGCGGATGTAGGCCAGTCAGTGTCTCATCTTAGTTCTCAGTGGCCTGGAGTAAGGTTTGCACCAGCTCATCATGCCTCAAGCACAAGCACAAGCAGGAGGCCAGCCTCTTAGCAGTAACCAGCAAAGCAAACCTGCGCTCTCCTTTTCTTTCATTACAATAACTCTGGTTTATCTAGAAAGACATTAAAAAAAATTTAGAGAATAGCTTCTGTAAATTCTTAGCTCTGACAAACGTATCCAGTTAGCAAATATTTATTGAACACCTACTATGTGCCATCCACTGAGACTAGAGATTAGCCACGAAACTGATGATGAGCTGAAGGCAGTCCCTGGCTTTCAGGGACTCAGAATTTAGTGAGGGAGATAGACAAGTTATAACAAAAAACAAGTTTGTCATATCCTGCTTGAAAAGAGGTACCAATGAGGCCTCTAGCAGAATAGTGGAAGAAGTTCTTAAGTCAGCTTGAGGAAGTCAGGGAAGGCTTTCTGGTGGATGTCATGTTTGCTGAGCTTTAAGAATGAGTAAAAGCTTGGGTAGAAGGTCAGACCTTGCAGAAAGATGTTCACATACAAAGGGAAAATGCCAAGATTCTAGAAGGAACATGATATTTTGAGGAAACTACAAGTGATGAGGGTGAAGGGTTAGGGAAAGATGAAACTGGAGAGAAAGGCAGGGGCCAGCGCAGGAAAGAGTTGGATATATATTTCCCCTTTAATCAGTAGGGAATCGATGAGAAAAATTTTAAGGAGGGGGCTGACAATGTTAGAATTGCCTTTTAGACAGTTCACGCTCACAGAAGATGAACTGAAAGAAGAGGAAAACAAAGGTAGGAAGACCAGTTAGGAGGCTACTACAAGGAGAAATAAAAAAGGCAGTAGCATTAGGAATGGAGAGGAAGCACAGATTTAAGACATGTTAGAGTTGTTGGCGAGGACCAAAACTTAGAAGCCAGTTGGATATACGGAAGGAGGAATAAAGAGTCTAAGATGACTCCCAAATTTCTGAGGCTGAATGGACCCAAAGGACATAAACCAAACAGAAAACAAAAACAAAAACAGGAGAAGCAGCAAAGCTGGGCTGGAGCAGAAAGAGAAAGCGTTTCTGTTTTGGATCCAGATGGAGATGTCTAGCAGGCAGTGGGCAACACAGGCGTGGAACTCAGAAGAGTTCAGGTCAGAACAAAGGAAGACTGGGAGTCATCATAATATAAGGCAACATTGCAGATGAGATTGCCAAAGTTATAGAGTTAGAAGGGTCCAGGGACAAAAGTAATCCCTCTTCCTTTCTACGTCCAAAACCAAGGTCAAGATAGGAGCTTTTTGGAGCACGGGCTGGGTCACTATGAGAGACAACGTCCAAAGAGGTCCAAACAGCTGCCTCTGCAAGGATCCTGTGCAGAGCCCCTTCCATAAGGTTTTTCTTGGGCTACTGTACCTTCCAGGTGAAGACACTGGGAAGGCAACGTGGGGAGGAAGACAGGCAGATCAAAGGGAAGGCTAACCTAGTGGGAACATTCTCCATGGAGAGTTTGCACAGAAATCAGGGTTGACTGCAAGGTGAAGTGTTTTAAAAGTCTAGCCCGTGGAAACATCTTGATGGGTACAGCTTAACAGGGAAATGACAATGGTCAACTTAACTTCCTTTTACTGAGTACCAACTACATGAGCCAAGCCCTGCACTTCATGTATAGTCCTCGTAAGACCCTAGCAAAGTCTGTATTATTATAATCTGAGCCGTATCTAATTTATGTAACCCAGTCTGCTTGATCCTCAAGCATATACCAGGCTGTCCCTCTAATGAATACACAGGTGAGACAAATACACTTTCATCAGGAGGAAAAATAATTTATTGGGTTGTCGGAAAAGTCATGACGCATTTTTGCTATGAAAAACACAAAAACACGTCATGACTTTTCCGACAACCCAATAGTCATAAGGATAAGAAGGTTAATTACATAAACCACTTTATTTTCAAACTAAGGAACTCTTCCCTGGAAGGAAGGAAGAAAGGAAAGGAGGGGGGGAGGGAGGGAGGAAGGAAGAAAAGAAGCAAGAAAAGAAGGAAAGAAAGAAGGAAGGAAAGAAGAAAGGAAGGAGAAAAAAGAACCAAATTCAAGAGACAGTGGTTTAAAAAAAGAAAAATTTTGACTTAAAATGGCAATCAGTGAGGAAGGTGGGCAGAACCCAATGATACCCACTTTCTTACTTCCAGATAGGAAGTCCCATATTGTATGTCATCCATACAGCCAGACCTCAGAACCTCACCAAAGCTCCACCCACTTCATGCATAGTCAAGAAGTGCAGTGAAGGAAAAAAACCACAAGACCACAACTTCAGCAAAATTACTCACTCGCCTCGCTCTGGTGCCCTGAGGTCAGTTCACACACTGTCTTAGGTACATGATACCAATACATCATACTCTGAATGAAGCATGATCCCTTGACATCACATTTTCACTAGGTGATTCTGTTATCCTTGCCTTTCAGGAAAGAAAGCTGGGGCCCAGAGAGGGGCACAGTGTCCCTAAATCACAAGGTCAATTTAGCCCAGAGTGCTTAGGGGCTCAAGGAAGAGATATCAATGGCAGCAATACAAAGTTCTGAGAAAGCTCAGCTGGGATGCTGTTCTGGAATTCAAGTAGATAAGAAACCAGGCAGGGCAGGTACAGCAAGCAGCCTCAACTCCTTTTTAGTTAGACTAGAAAAAGGGCTTAACACCACTTCCCCCTGAATAGCTCACTTAATGTTGCTGGGGCAGCAGATATTCTGGTTATCTTTCACAGATTGATAAGGTACTGCCATTTGGAACGATGGTATAGGCACAGACTAAACCTGCCTGTCTACACTCGTATTACAGAGTCAAAGAATTCATGCAACAATGCTAAAACTACTACTCGAAAATACTAATTCTAAGTAGGCAATGACTTCTTGACTACCTTATATGTTATACTTAGCATAAAATGCTTTGGATTCATCCTATGTACTCAGTGGCTCTCTCAGTGGGATTTTACCCTACAGGGGACATAAGGCAATATCTCAAGACATTTTTGAGATTACAGCGGCAGGGGGTGCTTCTGGTATCGGGTGGGTCGAGACTGGGGACACTGCTAAACATTCTACACCAACAAAAGATTATCAGGTCCAAAGTGTCAATAGCGTGCTCTACAGAAACCCTATCAAAGCTAGAAGCAGGGAAGCAGAGGGTATGAAGCTCACTCTTTAGACCCCCTTCCAGTACATAAAAGGCCACTCATAGTCTGGATTTGAAATAACAACAAAAAGTTTCCTCTAGGATCAGCCAGTCTTCAACCTGATTTCATTCTCTTAAATGCCAGAGGCAAACAGAGACAGGCCGCAGGTTTCCAGCCTCTGTAAAAGGGGGGAGAACAGATTCTTTGCTGAACTCTGAAGACATGAGAGAGCATTTAACAAGCTTTCCCAGGAAGTCCCTAAAAAGTTATACATGCAGAATGTGGTATAAGGTGTGAATTCTGTCAGAGGTTTTTCAACCCACAAGGGTATTTCCTGTGAATCTACTCCTGAACTAATGACAAATACCATTTATTTCAGAAGTACCTGAGAGTTTTAACAAACAAGACGCCAATAGTGTTAGAATTGGACACACCTGTGATTTGACTGGCTTCCAAAATCTCCCGTATTGTTACTGCCTTTTACAATCTAGTTCTAACTAATAATCATGTTTAAAGGCTGTCGGAACACTAAGACATTTTCATCATTTAACTTTAGTCTTAGGAGCATCATTTCTTTGTCTTTAAGAATAAAATAAGTCCATTGAAAACTAACATTCTAACAAAGAAGTCTTAGAAACACACACTATGGACAGAAAGACTGGGTCTAAAGACAGGACTTCTTTCTCAAAACATGTATAAGGACAGGCAAGTTCAGAGATACGGTGAGATGTGAGACACTGATGAGCCAATTTCTCCCACATCACATCTAGAAGAAACAGGGGGTGGATAAGAGTGCGACCTAAGCAAGGCACAGAGGACCGGCTTAACTTGGGCCTGAGGAAGGCAAAAGCAGTCATGGAAGAACGGTCTCCTAACAAACCCACCTGCAGGCTAAGGCAGGGGCATCTCACTCCGAAATCCTAGAGGGAGGAAGCCAAGCTGAGCGGCATGGTGATGGGACAACTGGGGCAATCCAGAGCAAGGTACCCCCCACGACGAGGCGCAGCAGGGACGCCCCCAGTGCTCTCGGCGCCCCCACCCCTCGCGGCGCGCTTTCCCTTTTGGCAGGGAAGACTGTAACGCAAGGGCGGGCGGGCCTTAGACCGCAGGGGACGAAGGGCTTCAACAGGCCTCACCGGAGCCGCCCGGGCCCCCGCCCCCACCGCCCCTCGCCCCGAGTGAGCGCCTGGCCCGTGGAGGGAGGCCCTGGGCGTCGACTCACCGATCTGCCCGATGAACTCGATCTTGATGCCCTGATGCTCCAGCCGCTTGTTGGGGTGCTTGAGTGCAAGGCTCACCTTCCCGGAGACCGTCTCTCCATCGTAGAAGAGGAAATACTTCTCCTTCTTCCCGTCCTCCGTCTTGTGCTCAGCCCGCTTCCTACTCTCCGCATCGCTCAGCACGATCTCTACCTCCACACTCTGTCCGAAGCCGAAGAAGCTCATTTCGCTGCCGGCCGGGCAGGCCGGGCTCTTCGGGGCTTGGGGCTGCCCTAAGAGAAGATCAGCGGGCTGGAGGCGCGGCCAGGCGGGGGGCGAGGTACGACTGCCCGCTCTACCTGGAAGGCAGGGCAGGGCAGGGCCGGCTGGGCGCCCGCAGCACGGATGCACCGCGGCCCGCCTTTCCCGAGAGAGCACGAGCAGCCGGCTGCGGCGAAGGGCGAGGGCTGCAAAATGGAACTCAAAGCGGGCAGTGCAGCGCCCAGGCGTACCGGCCGCCGCTACCCACCGGGTGCGGTGCGGAGCGGAGCGGCGGAGCAAGCCTGCCCAGCCTCTGGCGGTACGACGCCCCAGAGATGCTCCGGTGGCTCCGGGCGGGGGACGGGGGAGAGGGAGGCGGTCTCTAGCGCCGGAGCGCCGAAGACGCCGTGCGCATGCGCATGCCTCTGCCACTGTGCCGTTCGCCACCAGACCACCGGGAGGTTCTCACTGCGCATGTGCCGTGGGAGAAGGGCGGCCTGTCTTTCCCTTAGTTGACATGGTAGTGACGGCCTCTTTCCAAAATTAGGGCCCACAAATCCCGTAAAATTAAAAAAATCTTTATATGTTGTTTCTGAATGCTTTCACCCCCTGCTTTTCCTTTATTGTTTTAGTTCAATAAGCGTTAGTCTACCATCCACATTCGGATATGTACAACGTTCGATTGCTGTTTGACGGAGGAAAGGTAGCCTTTTGAAGTGACGCGAAATGTCACTTGACAGGGGGCAAAGGTGACAATTATTACAGGAAGTATCTTGTCTCAAATTCTCTTTGAAGTGTACTCCTATTTAAGAAAAACGAGGCAGCAAAGGCACTATTAGAATCTAACATATTTCTTAACCTCTACTTTAAAGGGAAAGCTAAAAAAAAAAACCACCTCATGGAATCTTGGCTTAGTCTACAGCCCTTAGCCCGCCCCATTCTTTGCGCATGCGGCAGAAGACCCTGCTGATTGGTTAATG
The DNA here is from genome assembly GCF_001890085.2 of Hipposideros armiger. Classification (NCBI taxonomy): domain Eukaryota; kingdom Metazoa; phylum Chordata; class Mammalia; order Chiroptera; family Hipposideridae; genus Hipposideros; species Hipposideros armiger. Next base: position 77,063 of record NW_017732934.1, on the reverse strand, counting down.
GAATGATACCCGGCTGGGCGCGGTGATTGGTCGGTGGGAAATTCTACATGTTGTGACTGGTCCGCAGGAACGACTTGGAGCGCGCGCGGGAGCGAGCTTTGAAAGTTGACCACAGCGGAGGCGAGCAGGTTTCTGTGTGATCATGGTGGCGCTGCCGGGTCTTGGGAGCGGCCTGCAGCCGTGGTGCCCGTTGGATCTCAGCTCGGGTGAGGAGACGAGGCCTCGAGTCTTGGAGAGGCAGGGTGCGGTGCTTTTGCGCCTGCGATGCTCTTAAGCCTGGGCCTGGGGTGGGGATGGCGGTGGGGGTGGGGTGCTCGACTCTCAGCAAGGTCTATGCGCTCCAGGACGTTGGTAAACCCGGTCTAGAATAAGGGCTTAACCCAGTAAAGTAACATTATAAAAAAAAAAAGAGCTTATGTTGCGCGACATCTTTTAGTTTTTTTGCATCTATTTTCTCCGACTTCCTCTTATTCTGCTAATCTGCACATCTTTACCAGCATTACTTGAAAACACAAATGTGACCTGTCAAGTCTTTAAGCTTTTAATGTTTACCACTTTTTTTCCTTAATAAATGACCAAATCTTTGGCCTGCTATATAAGAGACTTCACCATTCTTGGCAGTCTTTTCCATGAGCATAATCTTTGGAGTCAGAGATAGTGGAATTGGCCCCTAACCTCTACCGTTTAGCATCCACCGGCAAGTTGCTTAGCCTTTCCAAGCCTTGATTTTCTTCTGTCAAATGAGGATTATAATATCTATCTCACGAGTTTTGTGAAGATTGCTATAGTACCTGATACATAGTAACTGCTGAGTAAATACAAGTTATAACTCTCACCCTTCATATTTAATCTCTGTGCTGTAACTATTTTGTTAATTTCCAAACAGGTTATATACTTTATGCTTTATTATGCAGTTCTCTCTGCCTGGGATGCACTTCTCTGCATTTCTTTCCCTGGTAAACTACCGCGTTTAAGTCCAAATGAAGAAGAATCATCGTTTCCACCTTTGTCCGTCCCATCTCTGTCCCTACTGCTTCCCCAGTAATATTTTCTATTATGCTTTCTAGTGTGTTGCATGCTTATTACTGTTTTAACAGTCATCCATTGTAAAAATAGTAATAGCTATTGTTTATAGAATTTATTGATTTCCTGGCAGCAGATCTTTTCTTTTTTCATTGGGACTTGGTAGTTGTGATCCAGAAACGAGATCAGAATCACTGGTGTGCATTTAAAATATGTGTATAAAATAAATGGGAGAATGTATGAGAGAAAAAGAGGCAGGAAAAGATACAAGAACGTTTTAGGAAGATGATTGTATTTGTTAGGAGAATGACTAGGAAAGAGACTGAATGAATAGTTAACTAAAAGCATGTTAAACAGTCAATTCCGTGGAAAGATTTCTGCCAAGCTGTGTTGTCCTGTACCCTGTCCTTATGAGTCCCAAGACCTACCATCCTTAATTTGAGTCCTTTTTTTTATGTTTTTGATTTGAGAACCACTTGTTTCTTCTACTTAAAATAATGTGCAGTTCCTTCTGTTCTTAGGATTTTATGGACTTGCAAAATTACATCTCATGAGCTTCTTCTTTCTCTTCTTGTCATTCTTGCAAAGGCAGGTAAAGTTAATCAAAGAGGGCTGAAAGAAGGTGGTAAGAGTGTCACAAAGGGGTGGAAATGAGCATCTTGGGCAACTGGAGAATGAATATGTAAGAAAAAGGAGCCATTTTACACAAGTGTTTTGTAGCCACAGCAGGTACAATGGCTTTTTTTGAGCACCTCCTTTTCCAGAATTGATGGATTTTTTTTTCTGCAGAGAGAACTCCCATGTATTCTTGGGATTTTCTCTGTCTTGAATTAAACATTGATTTAATAAGACTTTATTTCATTCCCACAGGTATTAAACCTAGTATTTGGATAGCCTGTGGTCCTCAAACTATGTTCCCACTGAACAATTGTGATTGTGACCTGGTCTGCTGCTCAAATCTTGGCAGTCTTTTCCAGTTCACAGAAATAATAACATTAGTGTAAAGAATTTCTCATCTTTAAGCTTTTATTCCACAAGTTTTAGGACCAGGGTGCTAAGTACTTTCATAAAGAGTGAAATAGAAGTACCTGTTTCTGTTCCCTTTCCATCTTCTCTGCCAATGCCCTTCATTCTAACCCATCTCCTATCTCCTAGTAAATCTTTTCAATAGAACACTCTCCATGTGAAATTGATAGGTGTTTATTCATTTGAACCCATCTCCTATCTCCTACTAAATCTTTCCAATAGAACACTCTCCTTGTGATATTGATAGGTGTTTATTATTATCTACATTTTATAAATGAGGTAGTAAGGCTCAGAAATGTTAGAAGTGACATGGCTAAAGCTATACATATGATTTTAGAAAGAGGATTAGAAATCAGGGTGTTACTGCCTTCCAAATTAAATTTGATAGTACTGACAGTAGTGGAACTATTGTAAGCAAAGCCAGAATAAGGAGTGAGATGTCTTGGCTGCAGTCTATAATGGGCGTTAAAACATTACTGGAAATATAGAGAGGACAATTGTATTTTTCAGATCTTCTTTCAGGCAACATATTTTATATCTTTGGAAGGAATGCTCTGGAAAGCCACTTGAGATACAGAGTGAAACTCCCTCCTACCAGATCAAGTTCAAGTGCAAAAGATGACTGGCAAATGGTATTCTAAGGAAGATGGATCTAGTTAACTGCAGGCTTTTCATTTGCTGAGTACAGTATAATGCTCAGAACCATGAAAGAAAGGTTGAAGCCTACCATCTCTGGATATTCTTTATCCATACTCTGCCCATGTTTCTTAAATCAGTGGTGAACAAATATTTAAAGATTATTAAGTTGAAAGAGCACCTGATTAATAATGCCTGAGATATCCACACATTTTTATCTCATCTTAATTTTAGGTTTTAGAGATACCAACAAAAATATTGAGGAAAAATAGTTAGGTAAAAATGTGTGAGAAGGTTTAGAGCCAAGAGAGATTGGCAAGGAATCCAGCTAGAATGCTGTATTAATGTCACATTCTCTTAACATACATTCTTTTTTCCCCCCTGTGGAGAATTTTTATAAGAGTTTATTTGAGTGAAACTGATGACATATGCCATGGAGCCAGATCTCAGATGCTCCTGAG
>NW_017732934.1:69910-72067 GCF_001890085.2 Hipposideros armiger | reverse complement strand
GCTTACAGAATTTGAAGAATGTGTTGGAACACTGGACAGATCTGTAAGATAAATCTGTATAGTGCTAAATTGATTGGGTGTAGGGGATAAGAGAAAGGAAAATGTGATCAAGATTTCAAAGCTAGGAGAATGATATTTTTAGCCAAGGTGTAGGAATAAGAGAGAGAGCAAGGTCAAGTACTAAATTTTGAGTTCAGTTTTAGGCTTTTGAATGTGAGCGTCTGTTAACAGATCCTTAGGAAGATGTAATTAGTGGTTGGAAACATGGATCGAAAGACCAGGAGAGAAGTTAAATTTCAACAAAATAGCTGGGAGAGTCCTCTGAATCAAAGTGTTGTTTGAATTGCAGAGATGCATGAGATCAGTGAGGGGGAGGAGACACAGGACCAATGCAGAAAGCTGGTTGAATGACACCTGAGGAAGAGCAGTCAGAAGTGTGCGGAGTGCTGACACAGCTAGGAAGTGGCCCAGGAATCAAATGCCAGTAGAGGTGATAGGCAAGTGTTCTGAGACAGACAGTCTTGAGACAAGGGAGTTGGGGCAGAGGTGACTGGATAGTCATCGGCAACTTCCAGAGTTACAGTTATAGGCGGTTATAGGAGCTGAAATGGTGGTAGGAACGAGGATGTAACTGCTATTGAGGCAGGGGGTGATTTCTTCCAGAAGTTTCATGGTAAAGGAAAGGAGAGTGCTTAATGATTCTAAATGGTCCTTTCTGTAAGGTGGCATGTGCTAAGGAGTGTGGCTAAACCAACGCATTACCTATCATTTTCCCTGTCTTTTCAGGGGATCAGGAAATACAAGGTCTGATCATTTTTGTAAGGTACTCCGGAATAAACCATATTTAGTTCCTGCTATGTTTGGTTTATAGAAATAAGCCATTTCTTCTTCATGTGTTTAATAGGAGAAAGCATGGAACAATGACAAAATTAATAAAATTGTGGTTTATATTCTAGGGTTTATTTCCTTTCTCACCTAGGCTACTTCTGAAATCAATTGAGGGAGAAACATTCAGGTATTTTCCTTTCCTGCTTCCATTGCCCACAGAACATTTAAATTTAAATAAATTGCTCTGATTTCCTCAACTAGGAATTAGAGCAATTGATGAATTTGGGTACATTTAACATACATGGAGAGACAACTTGTCTGAGTTATCACTAATATAGGGTATCCCAAAAGTCTTAGTGTAGTTTTTAGCTATAATAATTTCAGAAATATATATGCTTGAAACTTACCAAAAATGTGTTTAAGTTTAATTATTTAAATTATTTAAATTTAATTACTTATTATTTATTAATTATTTATTATTAATTAAAATAATTTAATTATTTAAATTTCTCATATACTTATTTATCTTTGTAATTTTGAGTAATACATGTTTAATTTTTTGTTTTAGTCTCTTTGAAGATGGCAAACATTTATAATTAGGTGCCAAGCTGGTCTATTCCCCTTTTATAAGGCACTTACCAAATTAAATGGAGATTTTTCCATTTCTGTAATCATTGGCTTTTGTGATTTACCACCTCCCCCAGAGCATTTGGACCTTCTTCGCTGAGAACAATATTTCTCACAGTGCGCTGGTGGCATTGTTCTATCATTTTGTTCAAACAGTCCATAAGAAAAACGTCAGTGTGCAGCATCGAGAATATGGCCTTCATGCCGCTGGGCTTTATTTTCTGCTATTAGAAATACCAGGTATGTGTATTTGATAGGATAGGACAAATCTTTTGTCATTTAAAAATTTTCTGCATTGTTTTGAGTTCTTATACTTTGTTTCCTCACTTGTAAAATGGAGCAGTAGTAACCCATCTCATAGAGTTGCTCTGAATTTAAATGAGAATCTTAAGTCTGTGAAGCACATGCAAAAGTGTTCCAGAAATGTCTTTCCCATTTTTCTTTAATTGTGTTTTTCTGATATGATATGTCAATAACCTAGTACAAATAATCTGAGAGGAACAAGGCTGGAGGGGGAATGTTTCCAAGCTTGCAAGAGTTCCACTCCCACCCATCCCCACCGAGTATAAAATTCTTATATTCCCGTCTCTTCTCCCGACTTCCAGTCCAGACTGAGAAAAACTGCTGTGGGGAGTCATTGTGTTATATCTCTCCTATGTGGTGTGGAAAAACAGGTTGAAACCATTCTAATCAAGAAAGCAT
>NW_017732934.1:62416-65432 GCF_001890085.2 Hipposideros armiger | reverse complement strand
AATAATAATAATAATAATAATAATAATAATATGCATAAAATGGAAATCCCTTGCTTACTTCATGGAGTTGTTATGAGGTTTTAGATAAATATAGTAAAATTTAGTAATATACATGAATGTGCTTAATGTAATTAATACCTGCCACATATTTGGTTTTTAGTAAATGTTTTATTTGGGTGAGTGAATGAATTAGCTGAGTAAATTCGATAGTTTATTAGAAGGTGCTTTGTAAACTTCAGGTAAAATACAAGTGTGAAGTAATATTCTTTTTCTGCTTTTTCTATAAAGGATTATCAGTAGCATTCATTGCCATTTATAAGTGACAACTAATTCTGTTTTTGCCCTAATTGCTAAGCTACAATATGAGAGGGTAGGGAGAGAAACTGGATGATATTCCTATTGTTATCTCTAAGGAATGTTTTCACAGTTTACATTGTATATTTATTGAATACCTGGGAATTGTCTAAGAAATGCATCCCCAATGTTCAGCCCAAAACGATATCAACCTGACTTATCTTCAGACACTTGAAATGGTTTTCTGTGGACTTTGAGAATTCTCTGTTATGCCTTAAACTGAATTTTCTTTTCTCTTCTAGGTTATCGGTTGTGTTTTCCATCAAATGCTAAATGTAATATTAATGTTAGAAGTAGGTGAAGGATCCCATCGTGCCCCCCTTGCTATTACTTCACCAGTCATCAATAGTAGAAACCAGGCAGTCCGGTTCATCAGGTAAAACACACGCAGCTTGGATTTTTACTCTCTTTATCACTCTCCCTTCGTCTTCTTGGCTCTGTACTAACCAAGATTTCTGACACCAATGCAAACTAACAAATTTCTAGCCTGTTTGTGGTTTGAGGGCTCAAAATAAAGCACTTCTTAGCTCATCTGGTTCATGTGGTCTGGGCCTCTGCGTTGGAACCTTGTGGAAGGGATAAGGAATCTNTTTTTGTGAAAGGGTCATTGTTATTCAAAGTTAATGAAAAGCTTGTTTTCTCTTTTTAAATTTTTTATCTGTTGTTACTCGCATATTTCAAAACAATTAAATCTAACCTGCTTACTCTTTATTCTTTATGAATAGGCAGTGTAGCCAATCAAGTATTCCACCCAGTGATGTTTGACAAATGTATACAGATTCTAAAGAAGAGCTGGCCTCAGGAATCTAACTTGAGTCGGAAAAGGAAGAAAGAACAGCCTAAGAACTCACAGGCTGATTCAAGAGGGCATAGAAAAAGAGGAAAGCCACCCAGGAAAGATGATATTGAGGTAAGAAGTAAGTGGAACAATAAAAATCTGTACTAACATGTGATTTTGATTTAAGAATTAACTTTACATTAAAATATGATTTCAGGCATAATGATTATAACCAAAAGGTCCCAAAGTATTATCAGCTCTCTGATAGACTAGGTTGCATCTTGGGCTTCACATACCACTGAGAGTACATTTCTACCTTGCCATCTTTCCAACCTCCCCATCATCTCGCCCCAGGTTTGCTTGACAACTTGCTAACAGGTATATTTGCCACATTATCTCATCGTCAATAGAGAGGGTTGTTGAAGTGTCCTGAGGACTCAGGTCCATAAGGGTGTAAGAATAACATAAATTCTCGATTCTTTTGTGACTAGGTAGGATGGTAGGGGTTCATTGATGTGAGAATTTCTAAGAAACATAAGAATTCTCATTGACACAAAAATACGGAGCTCAAAACTTGTAGCAGTCACCTAGTCCAATGATTTACTGTTGTGGTGTGGAGACATAGAGCAGTCAAGGGACCTGGTCAGAGTCATGTCACCTTATCAACTCAGCAACCCCCTGGAATTTCACTGGATTCATTTGAGTAAATTGAAAATCATATGGGACAAAGTGTTAGGCATTATTATGCTGTCACCTATGCATTTCCTCATAATCTAGATGGATGAAATTATAGAAGAACAAGAAGATGAAGAGAATATTTGTTTTTCTGCCTGGGACCTTTGTCAAATTCGAAATGCCATCTTTCACCTTTTGAAGAATTTTTTAAGGCTTCTGTCCAAGTTTTCACTGAAAGAAAAGCCACAGTGTGTACAGAATTGTATAGAGGTAAGTAAAAATTCTAAGAAACTTGGGGCAACCTCAAAAAGCACAGACGATGGCTAGTACTTAATGAATAGGAAAAAAATCAGGCCTTTTCTTGGTGTCTGTTTTCTAGGTCTTTGTGGCATTAACTAATTTTGAGCCAGTTCCTCGTGAATTTCATGTTACACAAGCCAGGTGAGCCATTAAATCTTCCAATGCTAAAATTTAAATATAGGATAATAAATTTTGCTCCAGCAGAAGTATAAATGCCATTTTATCTTAATTGGTACACAGGTGGAATTTATTCATTTAATTGTGGCTTCTATAGTTAAGGGAATATTCCAAGTAAAATCATATTTATTAACTAATCTTTGGCCTTTTTTCTTTAGAAACCTTAATCGAGCAAAGTACATACCAGAACTGGCCTATTATGGATTGTATTTGCTGTGCTCCCCAATTCATGGAGAAGGAGACAAGGTAAAGGAGACAAGGGTCCAATTTAGTTACTAGTTCAATTGAAAGCATGCAATCATATAAAGGAAAAACCCTGGAAGCATTTGATATAATGTCATTTTAGTTTACTAGGCTATTTTCATGACCTTTTATCATTTGTGTAATAAAAAGCATCACCATTTCTATTTGTTGCCTACTCTTCATCACCAGACTTATATCCAAATAGTTGATGACCACACCAAACTATTGTTAGGTTTCATATATAAAAAATGGTTCCAGTATGAATTAGGTAAGAAGAATATATAAGCTACTGAACAGATTGTTACTTTTATAGATATATTCACCAAATTGTTCTAAAAAGAATAGACAGCCAAAATTTTCAAGTTTCCCTTGGAAATTCATGTGTGCATCAGTAATTTTATTAGTATTTGTATTATTTTGGTTGGTAATTCTGTGGAAATATTACTGGTTATCAATCCTGTTAGCCTTCATATATATGGATTTTGCCTC
>NW_017732934.1:58331-59463 GCF_001890085.2 Hipposideros armiger | reverse complement strand
TATTTATACCCTGCATAAGTCATCACTTCATGCTGCATATGCACATTCTAGGTATTAGTGAGTATTTTGAAACACTGCAATGTCTCGGGTATGAAAGAAGAGCTATCAATTCTGCAGGACCAGTGTCGGGACCCTGCAGTGTCTGTCCGGAAACAAGCCTTACAATCTCTTACTGAACTTCTTATGGTAAGGGGCAAGATGTTCTGTGTCTACTGCCTGGTATTTTACATTAAAAATAATTCAGGATAATAATTGCCTGTTGCTGAATATTAAGTTGACCATTAGAAACTCTACCGAGTCTACTGTAGGATTATATAGTACAAGAGAAAGGAAGAAGTACCCTTTCATTACATATGATAGATTAATTATGAACTAATGCTAAAGGATGCAATTGTTAGCTTTTCTTGACTATAGTTCAAATCTCACATAGAAATTTGAGTTTTTAAATTAATTTGGTGAGGTCAGAAGCCTAGATTAATTTTTATTAATTAAGACCTATATAGATGATATTGCCAAAAGAGCAGAACCACTAATCCTATATATAATTTTACTTCTGCCAAATAATTAGCTTTCGAAGAATTTATTTAAAGTGTGTTTATTTCTGTTTTTTCATGATAGAAGGCATTAAGTAATGCGTATTTTGACTTTCTCTGGCAGCATTTATTCTAATTACTCTTCGGGATAAATGTTTATTTACTCTTGATCTTGAATTACCAAAAAGTGCTGATTTACTACTAATACTAAAATAATGATTATAAGTTTAAAATTTCAATATGCATTAATTTGCAATAACTAGAGATTGAACTTTGTCTTCACATATATTTTGATTTTTTTTTTATGGTCCACCTGTAATTGTGTGTGCAACTATTTTTAACATGTCTGAAAATGTTGATCACAACGTCACTAATTTGTATTTAGACTTCTGATAGCATTGGACTTCTTTATGACTTCATAATTTTAACTCCTAAGGCCCAACCTAGATGTGTCCAGATCCAGAAAGCCTGGCTGATGGGGATCATCCCAGTTGTGATGGACGGTGAGAGCACTGTGCAGGAAAAGGCCCTGGAATGCCTTGACCAGCTCTTGTTGCAGAACATTAAGCATTACAATAAATTTCATAGTGGAGATGACA
>NW_017732934.1:54045-57473 GCF_001890085.2 Hipposideros armiger | reverse complement strand
GATTCATGAGCGCAGACTGTTTTTTGTCATAATATTAAGATATGATATGCATTTTTCACTTTCATTCTTGCACAGTAGTACAGTAGAGTTTTCCAGAAGCCATATAATGGTACTGAAACAGATTGAATGCAGAGGCAGAAATGAGAATTCATCTATCTTCTATTTAAGCCAGACCTTAAAGAGATTTATAGAAGTATAAGCAATATCATTCTTCTGACCAAGTTCATTTTATTTTGAGAAAGATAGTTACTTTCTGTAAACGAATGCATTATTTATGTTAACATGTAATTGATTTGTTTTTTTAGAGGAGCTAATAGATAACTATTTTCAAATTTCTCAGTTTTAATTTCAAACATGGCAACAATTGATAGCTATAACCAACATAAACGACAGCACTTGAAGGTGGTCAGTAATTTTTAAGAGTTTAAAAGGGCCTTTAGGTGAAAAAGTGTGAGCGCCACTGATCCAGGGAATCAGTGAAAAAAAAAAGAATTTTTAAGAACAGTAAGGGTTAGGGCAATAGAGCTCTATAAACGTTTATAAACAAAATCTTATGATAAGCTCTTGATTAAACAGAAAGTAACTAAATATCAAGAAATGTTCAGGAAGAAAGGCTTCACAGAATAGACAACCTTTGGGTTGGATCTCTAAGGTTAATAAGGGGGCAAAAGGAAGAAACAGCCAGTGCCAAGCCATGCGCATGAAGTGGAGTGTACAGTGGAGGAGCCACAGGGTTGCAGTATGGCTGGGGGAACGGTGCTTGGTGGACTGTGCATAAGATGAAACTGAAGAGGTACACCGGGCCCAGAGACTGGAGAGTTGTAGTACAGCATGCTAAGACGTTTGACTGTAAACAGAATGCAGAGCAGACAGGTGGGGTGGGGAGGCCACTGATGAATTTAAAGTAGAGGAGTAATAAAGGATTTTATATTTTAGGAAGTGTAGTAAATGGACTTGTGTTTGGTGACCAAGAGACAGGACTAGAGTCTAAGGAAACAGGTCACCACTGAATTGATTCAAGCTAAAGATGATGAAAACCCGAGTCAAGGTGAAGGCAGTGGAAGTGGGGAGAATGGGACATATTCAGAGCTGTTTAACAAGTGGAAGTGTAGAGTTGGTGAACATTTGGTTTGACGGTTAAAGGAAACCAGGGCACTTCCTCTACTCAAGTTGCTAGTCTAGTGGAAAGAGACGAAATAAATACACAGCTTTAGTAGGAAGGGAGTTTATAAGAGCAGAGAGGGAGGGCATGTAGCACTCAGTGATTTTTTTTTTCTTGTTTGCTTTTTTAGCTTAGGATGACTAATGTAGAGATGATGGCATGAGGTATATCATTTCCAGAGGTGGAATAAGTAGAAATTAACCAGGCAACCATGATAGTGAGGGTTTCCAGGCCCGAAACTGCAGTGCAAAGGCTGAGAGGCCTGAAGGCTCCAAGAATTCTTACTAAAATGACTGGTCAGTCAATTGGCTGAGGCAAAGCCAGAGGTAGGGACAGTTGGGGAATGGTGGGATGGCTGGAGATGAAAGTCCATTTATAAATATCTGCTCACGATGCTTTGTTGCAGGTCTGAGTGGAGAGCTCTTGGTAATGAATGAGGCCACCCAGGGTTAGGTTGCAGATAAGAGGACTAAGAATAGAGTTTTTCAAAATCCATGATTAAAGTTATCAGAAGAAAAGAAATAAGGGGAAAGAAAAGAGATCAAACAGGTAGACCAGAGTTAAGGGCAGAAAGAGTGGTCAATAATGTCTAGTAGAGGTCACGTAAAGTGAGGACTGAGGGTTGTTTTGAATTAGGATAGAGGTCAAAAGTGCTTTTCAAGAGAACCAGGTTAGGAGTTGCTGAATCACATTCTGACGTGTTAGGGAATGCCTTGTGATCAACTGTGGAGCTAATTGAGGGGCAAGTTGGCAGGCCTTTTGGGAGCTGCTCAACTGATGTGGAGGAGTGTGACTTGTCAGAGAGGAGCCAAATGTGAGATTTCAAAACTGGAAGTACAGAGATTTTTTTTCCCCCCATTCTGTTGGCTTCCAATAGTCAAAACATCACTTAAGATTTTGTGTGATTCTTGTTAATAAACTTTAAAATATTTGTTGATTACATGTATGTTTTTGGACAGTCATCAGATAAAAATTATGTTGCAAGCTATCTGCAGTAAAACTCTAGACATATATGGATAGATTTTGAATCAATAGCTAATTTATTCATAAAACCATTCATTTATATGCACATGCTTACTGTGGGTAGATATGTTTATTTCATTATAGTTGCCTTTTGCATGCTATCGGAATTTTTTNTTTTTTTTTTTACACTAATTCTGCCTTTTGCATTACTGTGAATAGGTAATTGTTTGGATTTTCTTCTATTTCTACATCATTTTATACTCTGATTTCTTAGGATCCAAACAAGCTAATTAGTCAGTCGTAGATTAGAATATTTTTCTCAGTATTATATGGTGAGGTGTCATATACTGTATAGTCTTTTTCAGACTCTAATGACTGGCATTTACTCAACAGAAAGATGTGTCATGGCAATGCTGAGAAAGAGAATCAGGGATGAGAAGACCAACGTTAGGAAGTCTGCGCTCCAGGTATTAGGTTTTTCTAGACATTTTTTCATGCGCTCTCTTTTTAAGCATAAAAACTTGGAAATGGAAGAGAATATTTTAAAAACACTTCAGTCATATTTATTACTTAACTTGCTTTTCATATAACATTAGTTCATCTTGATCCTGTTATATCTAAGTAACAGGTGAACTGAAGGATTATCTGTTTTTAAGCTTTCCTACTGGGATGCTGGCTTTTTAAGAATTACAAATTTATAACATTGATTTCTTTTTTTAGAGTAGGGATTCTTTGTCTGGGGACCATGAACATAGTTTGATCGGGTTTGTGAAACCCCTCAAATTGTAAATACTTCTTTATGTAAAATGTATATGAAATTTTCTTAGGAGAAAGGCCTTAGCTTTCATCAGATTCTAAAAGGTGGGATGTTACTGGGAGGAGGGATGGTTCCTTGACCTCAAAAATGTTAAGAACCACAAAGTTGAAGAAGTATTTTTGTCTGTAGTTTGTTTTTTTGTATTTATACCCTGCATAAGTCATCACTTCATGCTGCATATGCACATTCTAGGTATTAGTGAGTATTTTGAAACACTGCAATGTCTCGGGTATGAAAGAAGAGCTATCAATTCTGCAGGACCAGTGTCGGGACCCTGCAGTGTCTGTCCGGAAACAAGCCTTACAATCTCTTACTGAACTTCTTATGGTAAGGGGCAAGATGTTCTGTGTCTACTGCCTGGTATTTTACATTAAAAATAATTCAGGATAATAATTGCCTGTTGCTGAATATTAAGTTGACCATTAGAAACTCTACCGAGTCTACTGTAGGATTATATAGTACAAGAGAAAGGAAGAAGTACCCTTT
>NW_017732934.1:46765-51699 GCF_001890085.2 Hipposideros armiger | reverse complement strand
TTTTTTTTAATTCAGGCTTAAAAACAAACATGAAGCGTAAGAATCACTTTTACGCTTTCAGTTTACTTTTTGTCCAAGTACTTTACGTGCCTTAATGCTCCTACAACGTGACTCCCAAACTGTGCTACCCTACTTCCTTTTGTATTAATAATCCAGAAGAAAAGTATTTTGTTGGCAGCAGTATTTACTTTGATTCTATACTGATATTTCTTCTGCCCTTTTCTTAGTCAGCGGAATCCCAATTCAAGCACCTTAGGACATATTCTGTGTGTTATTGGGCATATTGCAAAGCATCTTCCTAAGAGTACCCGAGACAAGGTGACGGGTGAGTGTCTATTGAAGAATCTTGAAAAGGCACTGCCTCTCACTTTCAGTGTATTTTTAAGCAGTTAAACATCAAGGGTTTTGATTTCCTTTTTAGATGTTGTCAAGTGTAAACTGAATGGATTCCAGTGGTCTCTAGAATTGATCAGCTCAGCTGTTGATACTTTGCAAAGACTCTGTAGAGCAGCTGCAGAGACACCTGTGGAGGAACAGGTATGCTATAAACCCTCCTGGATATGTCTGCATTTATTTGTACTTAGTAAACATATTACTCTGTTGTGAAGTTTGAGAAGTGTTTTCTATAGAGAATCTATAAGGATGGATAGTCCCCAGCAGCTATTATTACAACAAAAGGAAACACTTAATGTGATGAGCAGTTGATACTCCCCAAGAAGATCTTCGCTGCTCTAGACATACAGTTCCCTTAGAAAGCCACCACGTTGGTTCCAGGTACAAGTGAGAACTCTGCAAGGTTACCTTTTAATAAGGTGTAGCCTGGGTGCTTGTATGTTGTCCTCCTTCACATCCACCCTCATTTCAAGAATGCTTAATAGACGATTTTCTACCTAGTGAGGGGGTTCCCTCCAGACCAGAAGATTTCTGATCATTTGATAAGTCATAATTGTATCCTATTACTATAAGGCTACATTACTCTAATATCTCTTGTGTATTATGTCCACAAAGCTGCTCAGAGCCTACAGCTAATGTTTTACGTGGAAGCATTAACACAAGTCTAAACCAGTGTTTTATGTTAGAGGGTTACTTTGACTCCCTAAAATGTATCCATATTAGTATCTCCAATAAATTATTACTATGTGTTCTGTTTTTATCATGAAATATACTCCTAGACAGTGCTGATCATGATGAAAAATTTAGGACAAAGGGTTATTAATGATTCTAGAAGTCAAAAATTAATTTAAATAATAGCCAGAATAGATTTACATTTCCCAGAATAAAAATATTTTTGCTTCATCTGAGCTGCTTACCTATTTTCCTATGTTTCCTTTTGTTGTATAAGTTCCTTAAAGCCCTTCCTTGATAAGTGAGTTGCATTTTCTATTTGTAGTAACAGACGTAATAAGGTAATTCATTTTTTAGGACTTAAAACAGGTTGAAATTTACTTAACTAAAAATGCCCAGCTCTTTCCATGTAAACGGTGTCTGGTTTTCCTGGCGTATACCTTTTGGCACTTTTTGGTGAAAGGGATACTTGCTTTATGATCCAAGAAAGTATATGAAAAACTTTTAAATAAGGAACATTACCTAAGTAGGGAGCATATTTGAATAGCAGAAAACAGGTAANATCCCCAGCACCTGAAAGAGCCAGTGGACACTGGTAAAAGAAAAAGAAAAGGAGGAAAACATGGTCCTCAGGCCTCAGCTATGGGATTTGAGAGAAGAGCAGCCTCCACCTGGGGGCGCTGTAAGGGCAGCGGTGTTCTGGGAGGAAAGCCAGCTCTCATTTATGAAGAAAAAGACAGGGTAGAAGCTTGACTCAGCACGGAACCTGGAATACAGAGGACACAGTAGAAAGCTTCCAGGCAGGGGAAAGGAGAGATGGGAAGTGGAATCAGGAGGAAAGAGGCGTGGAACGTATAGGGACGTGATAGCGCTGAGGAGGACCAGTAACAAGAGGGGCCTGGATTTGGGTGGCAGCCAAGGGTAACACGGGTGTAAGACATACCTTGCCTCAAATTTCAAATAGAGCTCTGGTTTTAAATAAAATGCTGGCATAAATGGGTCTGAGCCCTCAGTCCTAATATGAGATAGACCAGATTAGGAGTATGCGTCCATTATCAGCGGCCTTTATTGAGCAGTTATCTACTTCAGAATAGCATTTGGCTTGGGACAACATTTGAAGTAAGTCAGGTTTTTGTGTTTCCTACTAAATCTAAAAAGGGAAGTGAACAGACTAGTCTTCCCTGGTGGCCTCATAGGGCTGTTTGAAACCTGGATTTAGATTCTTAGTAAGAGAGTAATAATTTCGTTCTACAAAATTATTCTTATTCAGATTTAGCTAGTCTTTTATTTTCCATATACTGCAATTAATACTGTGTAAACTCTCTAGACAGCATCCCTGAATTGGTGGTATGATTATGATGATTCCTGTTAGTTGTCCTAAGGGATAAGGAGCAGTTGGAAAGGAAGCTGAGTTCTTAGTAAGATTTCTTTAGAACTGTTGAAGTTTTCTATTCCGGATACCTGAAGAGTGCTGCCTTCTGTCACTCTAAAGGACTGCTCCAGGAGGCGTTACTTAGAGCGTTAACTTCTTTTAACTTTTCAGCTGACAAACAAAACCAATAATCCCTCTTCCCCAGTTTATCAAGCTAGTAGGATCTATGGGCCTTGATCCAATCAAACCTGAAACTTGGCCTGTTAAGTCCCAGTAGAGGCCGCAGCAAGGTTGGTACTGCATACTACCCGTGGACTGTGGTTCCTGGCTTCTCGTGATGCAAAAAGGCTCTTTGACTCTGCTTTCAGCCCTGAACGTATGATTCCTTTGCATAGTTTATGTTACCGTTGAATTTATTTGTGCAGTTGGGTAAGCCTATTAACCAAGGATAGATGGAAGTATCTTGCCCCTTAGTTACTTCTACCTATATGTATTCTCCACCAAACTCTGAGTGGATGAGCATTTAACATCAAGTCCAATCTCAAAGCACCCCTCTTCTTGCAGAAGAATTATTGGATTCTGTCTGATTTTACATTTTGCTATGAACAACTTCCAATCTGAGGAGAAAACTCAGGTAGCTATGAAAACTGCTGTGCCATGGTAGGTTAACTATAATAAAATACCATGGAAGGTAAAGTCTTGTTGTTTCTTTTGGGGATTGTTTTTGTTTATTCAGTGGTTTTCTTCATTCTTTGTCGCAGATGGTTTACCAGAGTAACCCTTATTTATTTATTTATTTATTTTATTTTTCTGTGTCTTTCTAGATCTTTTCCTGTGGATTTATATTCCCATCCCCGCCCCCACATATGCCATGTTTTATTTATTTATTTATTTTTAAGATTTTTATTGGGGAATTGGGGGGATGGGAACAGTGCTGNCTATGAGATCTTGGACTGTATTAATAGAAATAGTGTCTAGAATAAGAGGGGTGATGGTCCTGCCCTTTGTACTGGTTAAATCTAAGTTGACATGTTCTATAATTCAATTTCAGTGACAACTCTTCAGAGAAATGTTGACAAAACTGAATATATTCATAGGAGAGCAATGAAATGGGATTATAAGCAGGTTGTATAAGGATCAGCTGACAAACCTGGGGCGTTTAGCTGGAGAAGGGAAGAATTATGTGGGATAGGCCTCCTAGCTAAATTCACATATATGAAGGACTTCCAAAAGAAAGAAAAACTGGATTTATTTGTCATCAAGAGGACCAATTTAGACCAATGGGTGGAAATTGCAAGGAGATGAATTTTGACCAACTGAAGAAAAACCATACTGGGGTCTGCCCATAATAGAGGGACCTGACTGAAAACATGTCTCTCACTGGAGGTGTTCACAGAGAAACTGGACATCTTGGCATGAGTCCCTGTGTGGAGAGAGTCCCAAGACTGGATGGCCTTGACAGTTCTCTCCCAAATTCTGTGATTCCAAAAGTTAATTATCTTACTTCCCAGCCAAGTTCTAGGCTTGAGGTCTCAAACAAATTAGCCTTTGTGTTCTCATCAGGATAGAGCACATGGATTCCAGAAGCTCTCTTGGACAGCATTACAGCCTAGGTGGTGTGATTTATTAAAATCTTAAGTTCAGTAATTCTTTAAAAGGTAACAGACAATAGTTTTGAAACATTAGGCCAAGTCAGACTAAAAATCACTTGGGTCATAATGATGAATGGCCAGCAGTTTGGCAAACATTGAGTACCATTTTGTGGTCGTGCTGCTGGGCACTGGGATGATAGTTAAGACAGGCTATTCCTAAGGCCTCTACAGCTTAGTAGGGGACATAACACGTGTGAACAGTTGATTGCAATGTGATATAACAATTCCTGAAATACAAGTGTGCATTGGGTAACATGGAAGTACTGGGGTGGAGCCAGTTAGCTCAACCTGGGTGTTTTGGAACTGCCTCCTAGAGAAATTGATGTCAAAGAGTTGTGAAATGTGATCAAGCTCCGTTGCTTGACATAAGTGTAGTTAGACGTTGTGGGCTAGAAGTGGTGACCCATAGAGGTTATTTTAACTAATAAGAGACACTGAAAACTTGTCGCTAATGAATAAATTTCAGAAGAGTAACAACTGTTCTTTTCTATGTCTTTTTAAAATATACTACTTATTACAGTAGTTAATTCACCATCTGCATATGCCAGAAGAATGATGTTTTTATTATTGTAATAGCTGAGGAGCTCAGCTATTACAGATGCCATATAAATTAGGGCACTCGATCTTCCCAAATACATGCCTTTTCCATTTATAGGGCAAATGTAGAAAGAAAGATTATACATATGTGTATGTATATATTACATATATACACATATATATAATATATGTATATGTATACACACACACACACACACACACACACACATACATACATACAGTAATACCTTGGTTTGCGAGCATAATTCATTCCAGAAACAAACTACTCGTATTGCAAGACATCGCTC
>NW_017732934.1:39525-42825 GCF_001890085.2 Hipposideros armiger | reverse complement strand
TGATTTCTAAACCAATAAAATGTGAGTTTGATAAAGAGTTCAGAGTTTCTTTTAAGTGCAGAAGTTGTAGGAAGAAATTTTAGGAATTAAGACAGAATCACACAGTATGAAATAGAGTACACAAATTACAAGGCTCCTTGGAAATAGCTGTTTCGTAAAAATTGGAAGGGAATAGCTTTGCCACTTCTTAATTCCTGTCATTCAATAATTTTTTTAAAGATTTCAAGTGGTTGGAAAATGATCTCACAGAATTTGCCAACCTAGATTATGTTGTATGAATAATTCTTTTTAAAGCAAATCTGCAGTTGGAAAATAGAATATTGAATGCCATGTCAAAAGCTACCACAGTTGGGAAAAGGTCTTTATAGAGTTCATTAACTATAAATAGCTTACAATAATGGGCCCCTCTGGTTCTAAATATGATCACCAGTGACTTGCTCTGAGTTCCATGGAGGAATTTCCTTTGGGTATAATTTTCCACGGAGGAACATTTTACATAATAAACTAGTAGAGGTTAGCATTCTAATGCTGTCTAGCGTCAGAAGCAAAAAGCTAAGGCTATTACTTTTTGGGGTTTTTTTTTTTTTTTTCATTTATATAATTGGGAAAGGGACCAAGATAGCTGGGCAGCGCCCTCTTACCTGTATACTGTTGCCATAAGACTGCCGCTCGTGGCTTTCTATATGATGTGTATGTAGCCCAGGAGCAGGTACAATTAGAAGTGCTTGGAAGGCTTTCAGATGATGAGGCTGGGTGGAAAGATTGGTTATTTATCTCGCAGTTCTGTGTTTTCCCCACTTTTGTCAGCTCCTGTACGAGTATGTTAATAAGAGCATTGATTAGTATATAAAATATACACAGAGACTGTTGTACAGGTGATCAGAGTATGAATCAAAGAAATTAGAAGGGCAGATAAATATTTGCACTATGGTAAGATTATTAATGCCTCTTGTAGCATTTTAGTACTCCCCCTTTAGATCATTCCCTTTTTATCTCTGCATTCTGGGTGTGTTTAAACCTTGGTTCAGATGTGGACCATAATTTTCAGCTTTGCTGTCATTTAAATTAGTGTGTTCCCCTATTTTTAGGCCAATGGTCCGGCCTGTCTGCTTACATTAGACACATTAATTTTTCCACATGTATCTGCTAATACAGATCTTCAAAAGGGACTACAGTGGCAGAGCCGATTGAATTTATTTCTGGTCCAAGTGGATTTCCTGAAGATTCTGGCATGAGCAAATTTGCATGACATTTTTCATTGGTCATAGGGTGATAAACCCAAAATTTTGGGGCTACAAAATTGTATGACATATTTTCTCCTCTGCCCACTAGGTGGTGGCCTTGCGGTACAGTAGTCACAGGGTGAAAGCCAGACAACCAGTGAATTGTTTCCATTTAACTGGGCAAGTGCTGCAGAAGTGTAAGGAGGCAGGAGCCAGAGAGATTCAGGGCAGGAGAGTGACTAAAATAATAGACCACTGAGATTAGAGAAGGAAGTAAAGACAAAGGTGGCTAGGTTTGGAAGAAAAGGAAGTAGCTGAGGTTCTAGAGGGCCTAATGAAGTTGTAGAACAAGTAGAATGGGGTGAGAGAGTCAGAAAGCTAGAAGGATGGATGGGTGTGGTCATAAAGTGGATTATTTGACATCAGAAGTAGGGCGTTCCACATATAGGGACNTATATTGACACTAAAGGATGCCTAATATTGAAAGTAATAATTGCAAACTTTAAAATAGCGTGATTAGTAAGTGTATAAGAAAAGTAAACATAAAGCTATGTGATTATAAAAATACTTTGAACAGGAAGTTATACACAATATAAACAATAATGATTCCTTTCGGTGATGGGATTATAAGGTAATTCTATGTCCCCGTTTACCCACGATAATCATGGTTTACACCTGTTATCACAGTATAATTACTACCAGCACCCGCTTTTACTTGTAGAAGTATCTAGATGTAGGTGACAAAAGCATCTGGTCACCCTAATTTTGGATGAATTTTATTAAGTAGTGACTGAAGTTTTACAATAGCTATATTTTTATGAAAAAACAGTTCTTTTCAATTGAGGGGACAAAAAAAGTACTCCATTGATGTGTCCTTAATCTAGCTAGAGTTCATTTTTCTTTTGCCTTATTTTTACTGCAAAACCAATTTTCTTTGCAGGTGAAGTATATTTTTACCTTAGGAGATATAGCCCAACTCTGTCCAGCCAGCGTGGAGAAGCGAGCCTTCCTTCTGATTCAGTCCATTCTAGCTTCTTCTGCTGATGCGGATCATTGTAAGGCATTTAAAATTATCCTCTGCACTGCACATCTGGGGCTGGGTTAGCCCCAGAAGTACTGTAAATACGCATTTTTTCCTTTCCCTATAGTAACATCCTGTCAAGGTAGCAGTGAAGCCCCAGCCTCTCAACCAGTCCCCCAGGTTGCAGGTTATGTCATGCCTTCTGCGATTAGAGCACACGCCATCATTACCCTGGGTAAGTAAGAACAGTGTGTGGGGAGAGTAGTGCTTGTGCAATCTAGTTCTGTGTATAGCTTTTTGTCTTAAATAAGCCGGCCTTAGTAATGGGTTGTATGCTGCTGAGCTTATGTTTACTCTAGTTCCTGTGAGTTTTGGATGCAGATCTGGTAGGAGCACCCAACTCTTCGGGTACACCAGAGTGCTCATAATTAGAGCCTTTGGGTTGGCAACTGCCCAAAGCGGTCAGACTCACAACACTCCCTATAGGGAGCTTTTGTTTTTTATGTTAATTTGGTACAATTATACCTGTTCCTGTGATTTTTCTTTTATACTCACAATGTAGCACCATGAAGTCTATTCATCAAGAACTGTATGCCAGGTACTACACTGAGTTCTGGGAATGAAAAAATAAATTTGCAGTCCAGTTTATAAAAGGAGATGGTTTATTTAACACTTTCCAGAACTGGTAGATGAGCTTATTAAGCATATTTCTTCATGAACTCAAATTGGTGTTAATCTTGAAAGCGTTGACCTTTATATTATAATTTGAGGGGGTTTTTTTAGTGTGATTGTGTATTTTATGCTGGATAGGAGTTATGAATGTTTTTTGTAATAACTATTTTTTTTTATCCAAGAATTGTAAATAAGAGCAAAACATTGCACACACATGCACACACACACCTCACAACAGCCTTCCTTCTCCTATGAACAAGAAATAAAATAAGATGATCACGCTTTCCTAATTACCCAGCTCAGATTTCAAGTTCATTATTTGTTTTATTGGTCATTTTCCAGCTAAGTAGACAATTTCAAACTTCAAATGTTGACTTTAAAAAG
>NW_017732934.1:33430-35760 GCF_001890085.2 Hipposideros armiger | reverse complement strand
TAAACCTTGGTTCAGATGTGGACCATAATTTTCAGCTTTGCTGTCATTTAAATTAGTGTGTTCCCCTATTTTTAGGCCAATGGTCCGGCCTGTCTGCTTACATTAGACACATTAATTTTTCCACATGTATCTGCTAATACAGATCTTCAAAAGGGACTACAGTGGCAGAGCCGATTGAATTTATTTCTGGTCCAAGTGGATTTCCTGAAGATTCTGGCATGAGCAAATTTGCATGACATTTTTCATTGGTCATAGGGTGATAAACCCAAAATTTTGGGGCTACAAAATTGTATGACATATTTTCTCCTCTGCCCACTAGGTGGTGGCCTTGCGGTACAGTAGTCACAGGGTGAAAGCCAGACAACCAGTGAATTGTTTCCATTTAACTGGGCAAGTGCTGCAGAAGTGTAAGGAGGCAGGAGCCAGAGAGATTCAGGGCAGGAGAGTGACTAAAATAATAGACCACTGAGATTAGAGAAGGAAGTAAAGACAAAGGTGGCTAGGTTTGGAAGAAAAGGAAGTAGCTGAGGTTCTAGAGGGCCTAATGAAGTTGTAGAACAAGTAGAATGGGGTGAGAGAGTCAGAAAGCTAGAAGGATGGATGGGTGTGGTCATAAAGTGGATTATTTGACATCAGAAGTAGGGCGTTCCACATATAGGGACATGATCCAGGATGTGCCTGCCGAGTGGCAACAGTATAAATATGAGGGTCGCTGGAGTCGATGAAGTCAAGGAAATAGAAAGTTAGGGGCTAAATGAGCTCATCTCTATGGACATTGAAGATGCTCTGAGAGATTTTTTTTGTCTGTTCAGGCGGCTATAACAATACCACAGACTGGGCAGCTTATAAACAAATTTATTTCTCACCGTCTGGAGGCTGGGAGTCTGAGATCAGGGTCCCGCATGGCTGGGTCCTGGTGAAGGCCCTCTCTCAGGTAGCAGACTTCTCATTATATCTTTCTATGGCAGAAGGGACTAGGGATCTCTCGGGGGCTTCTTTTATAAGACACTGATCCCATTCACCAGGGCTCTCTGTCCTCATGACCTAATCACCTCCCAAAGGCCCCATCTCCTTGGGGGTTAGGTTTTTAACATGGGAATTTGGGGGTAGGGGACACAAACATTCAGCCCTTAACAGTGATGTTAGGATTTGTATGGAGAAAATTTGGATGCAGTTACTAAGCAGTTAAGGGCAAAATAGACAGATGACCGGAGCTTCAAGAAAAAAGGCTAAGTATTGTCATATGAATGAGGTGGAGAAGCTGTGTGTTTTTTTTTAACCGGTAGCCAACCCTCCTTCCCTTCTTCCCTGTGTCTTCCCCAGACCATCTTTTTCTTCAGAGTACTTTTGGCAGCATATTTTGTATTATACGTACATCTGTCTACCCACTAGCATACAAGCTTTCTGATGGGCAGAGATTTTGCTTACTGCTGTATCCCCAGCACCTGAAAGAGCTCAGTGGACACTGGTAAAAGAAAAAGAAAAGGAGGAAAACATGGTCCTCAGGCCTCAGCTATGGGATTTGAGAGAAGAGCAGCCTCCACCTGGGGGCGCTGTAAGGGCAGCGGTGTTCTGGGAGGAAAGCCAGCTCTCATTTATGAAGAAAAAGACAGGGTAGAAGCTTGACTCAGCACGGAACCTGGAATACAGAGGACACAGTAGAAAGCTTCCAGGCAGGGGAAAGGAGAGATGGGAAGTGGAATCAGGAGGAAAGAGGCGTGGAACGTATAGGGACGTGATAGCGCTGAGGAGGACCAGTAACAAGAGGGACCTGGAGTTGGGTGGCAGCCAAGGGTAACACGGGTGTAAGACATACCTTGCCTCAAATTTCAAATAGAGCTCTGGTTTTAAATAAAATGCAGGCATAAATGGGTCTGAGCCCTCAGTCCTAATATGAGATAGACCAGATTAGGAGTATGCGTCCATTATCAGCGGCCTTTATTGAGCAGTTATCTACTTCAGAATAGCATTTGGCTTGGGACAACATTTGAAGTAAGTCAGGTTTTTGTGTTTCCTACTAAATCTAAAAAGGGAAGTGAACAGACTAGTCTTCCCTGGTGGCCTCATAGGGCTGTTTGAAACCTGGATTTAGATTCTTAGTAAGAGAGTAATAATTTCGTTCTACAAAATTATTCTTATTCAGATTTAGCTAGTCTTTTATTTTCCATATACTGCAATTAATACTGTGTAAACTCTCTAGACAGCATCCCTGAATTGGTGGTATGATTATGATGATTCCTGTTAGTTGTCCTAAGGGATAAGGAGCAGTTGGAAAGGAAGCTGAGTTCTTAGTAAGATTTCTTTAGAACTGTTGAAGTTTTCTATTCCGG
>NW_017732934.1:14843-32403 GCF_001890085.2 Hipposideros armiger | reverse complement strand
CCCAGCTCCAGGTTGAGCTGTTGTTCAGCATCTTAGCTGTGGAGGGCAGTGTCACTGGCCCTCATGTGGGATCCTAACCGGGGCCCTCTGGCGTCCCAAGCCAGTTCTTAACCATTGCGCCACTTGGCCGGCCCAGTAACCCTTATTTAAAAAGAACTTCATCTGATGCTGTGACCTCCTTTGCCTTTCTAATCTGGGTTACTGAAAAACACAGTTTGTGTAGAATATACTGACGACTCAGATCAGGCAGATTCTTCTAGGTGGCCTTAAGTGAATTTCTCCTGAGGGAATTCCTTTAGTATATAGAGTTTATTTGTTTTGTTTTCGTAATTATGTCAGGATGCTCCCTTATTTCCTAGGTTAATAGTCAAAGTGTCACTATTTGCTGTTGGATTTTTATCAAGGCTGCTTTCAGCATCATGATTTCTGAGCTACCTTCTGACCTTTAATTGACTGATGTATGTTGCTGTGAATACAAACTGATTTGAATATTTATTAGCCTCAGGGGAAACAATAGGGGAAGGCACACCTCCTGCCAGTCCTAATGTATTCCTAAGGCAGGAATAAAATATTTGGCCTGTCCTTGTCACTACTCCTCTCCAGGTGAAAGTTGAATGGTGCTCCTAGGTAGGTAGAAATTGCGTTTATCTCTGAGAGGAAATGAAAACATTGGTGTGGGCAGTTGAATGGATCAAAGCCAGCCCTGAACCACCTTAGGTTGACCCCTGACCAAAAACCAGTGCCTTGGTGTTCTCTCGAGAACTCGCTGTCCTGGTGAAACAGAAGCTGTCAGGGAGCCTGAAGTTGACCAGCCTGGCATTTGTCAGTGCTCATTTGCCTTGGAAAGCCATTAGATTTTGCCCTTCAGGTTGGGGTGGTGCTAGTGATGTCTGTGTCCCACAGTGTAGGTGCATGTTAGACGCCTCTTCCAGGTTTGGGGCATAGGACAAAGGAGCATGCGCAGGGCTGGCTGAGGAGCCCAGAGCTCGGTGCAAGTCAGTTGCTGTCTGTGGGCGGTACTTCCCTGATGACCCAAACTGTGAAGCTCTGGTCATTAATCCCAATTCTTGAAACAGTTCCAGTTACTAAAACGGGATTTTGTTCATTGTTGTCGGCAAACTTCACATTGGGGGTAGGAGGGAGAGGGTGAAATCCAAGTGTTCATTTTCAGTTGGTCTTTATCACTACCTCTGCTCGAAGAAGCTGTTTGGGGTGGGTTGGTTGTTTTCCTTCATTTGAAGTGTAGCTGAATAATGACACCTTGTTAGAATTTTGAAAGGACACCTGGTAGAGATAGCCTTCACACTGATTTCGGATTCAAAAAGGAGGATGTTTAGCAAGGACAGATAAAAGAAGCTAAATTCGGATCTTGCTTTTGGTGTGAATGAAGCTGTTTATTGTGATAGATTTAGTATGCCTTACTCTAATTGACAGTTTCCCTCTGTATTGCAGAGTTGTTGGTATAATTTTTATTGGCTCTCTGCAGATAGCCAATAGGTCTCCTTCTTTTGCAGTTTTGGGGAGTTTTGCCTGGCTCACCTGTTACTGAAGAGAAATCCTGTCATGTTCTTCCAGCACTTCATTGAGTGTATTTTCCACTTCAATAACTACGAGAAGCATGAGAAGTATAACAAGTTTCCCCAGTCAGAGAGGTCAGTGAGGCTCCCGGGAGAGCTGGGTGAGCAGTGGGAGATGGTCAGCTGCTTTGTACGGTGGTCAGGCCCAGACCCCAACCCACATATTCCTTGTGGGGTTGTTACTTCTCTCGGCAGGGCCATGCAAGGAAATTCACTCATACCAGGAGTGCTAAGGGGAAAATGCCTTTGATGAGCATGGTAGACTGCCTTTAGGATGCTGGGAAATGCTACTAAAATTAAAGTCCTTTTCACCCTAGCCCATGTGATGTGGTAAAATTGTCCTGTTTCGCCATAGAGAGAAGCGGCTCTTTTCACTGAAGGGAAAGACAAACAAGGAGAAGCGAATGAAAATCTACAAGTTTCTTCTAGAGCACTTCACAGATGACCAGCGATTCAATATGACTTCCAAAATCTGCCTTAGTATTTTGGGTAAGCCTGTTGTGTGTGGGATCAAATGTGTATTTAAAACTGAAATGTTGTGTTGCTAATAGTCCAGCAGATCTGGAACAAATGGGACCCTCGTCCTACAGGAAGCCCCCTTTTTGGACGTCAGCTGTGCCCATGTAGACCCCTTGCAGCCCAGACAGGCCCTCCTAGCTCTGTGAGGGATACCTCCCTAGCTGGGAGGCCAGACTGTTTTTCAGAAACCGATCTTTTGTACTCTTTCTCAGCGTGCTTCGCCGACGGCATCCTGCCCCTGGATATGGAAGCCAGTGAGTTACTCTCAGATACCTTTGAGGTCCTCAGCTCAAAGGAAATCAAACTTTTGGCAATGAGATCGAAACCAGATAAGGACCTCCTTATGGAAGAAGATGACATGGCCCTGGCAAATGTAGTCATGCAGGAAGCTCAGAAAAAGCTCCTCTCACAAGTGAGTGTGTTATCCTCTAAGTAGGCCCGGTCACACCACTAAATACTGGTGGTCTAGCTGAAATCCCGATTTCATTCTTACCAGTGACTTTCAATCACCCAGGTGGTAGTTACTCTCCATGTCTGTTTCCAGCTCAACTTCTCTCATGAGCCTGAACCAGTCCCACTTGCCTGCCTGGTTGTGCCACAGGCATCTCAAACTTTCTCTGTCAAAACCAAATTACTCATCCCTTCTTCCTTCTGTTTGTTGCTCTCTTCTCCCACAGTCTTCTATTGTGGAGAAGGGAGCCTAGCGCTCCCCAAGTCTCGAGTCCGGCATGCCAGGCACACGTTGCCTTTGGCCAGCGAGTGTGGAGATTGGAATTGGAATGACTTGAGTGGACAGGCCCCAGGCTCTTATAGCTAGCCTGGGCTGCTAATTCATATTTCCCATCTGAGCCCTGAAGGCTTTTGAACCCAAAGAAATAGACTGATCACATTCCACATTCACATCTTATCTTACAAACCCATCTCTCTCACATTTTTACTGGTTATGTGTTCATGTAAGCCTGTGCCATTTCTGGCAATTTCCTCAGCACCCTTTCTGTCTCCAGTTTCTTTCTGTTCCAGTCTGAGCATCACCTTGCTGCCAGAGCAATCTTTCTTAAGTACAAATTTAATCATTTTGTTCCCCTGCTTAAAATAGACGAGAGGCAGATTGACTGCAGACAGGCAGGCAGCAGGGAACTTTTGGGGCGATGGATTGTAGGTGACGGCCTAGATTGTGGTGTTGGTTACTCAGTATATACTTGTGTCAACTCACTGAACTGTTGATTTAACATGGGCAAATTTTATCATATATAAGTTGTACCTCTAATGATATCTTTAATAAATAGGCTGGTGGCTTCCACTCATCTTCTGAGTAAAATCCTGATTCTTCTTCAAGGCATACAGAACTCTTGTGTGTGTTGTGCCGCCCCCACCCCATCCCTTCTCTGCCTGCTCCCCGCTCTAAGCTCTCCATTCCAGACTGCTGTTCTTCCCTCAGATGGGAGGTGTCTCTAGTGCCTCTGTGCCTTTGCATGCTGCTGCTTCTGTCTGCAGTGTCTGCTCTCACCCTGTCCCCTTCTTTCTGCAACCTAATTCCTCCGCATCCTAAGTGTCATCTTTTCAAAGAAGCCTTCCCTGATTTATACTATTTACCCCTTCCTTCCTATGCATTCCTCCTCCATAACTTCCTTAATACACTGCCACTTGTCACAGCGTGCTACACATCATAACAGAGACTGCTAGTCTGGTCTAGAAGTAACTTGAAGGCAAGAATTCTTGGTATCCTTTCTGTATCCCCTGAGGTTGGCTTTGTGTCTGGTACAGAGAAGGTGTTTGGTAATAATACTTGCTGAGTAAATGCATTTAAGTCACTTTTTAAGACTATCCCTATATGTACCATCTACTTAGCCTCGTATTTATTAAATTGTTTATTTTACCTGTTGCCCTCCTATTTCAGAAACTCTGATAAGACATTTTAGAAATGAGTGGTTTACAAGCAAGGAAAATATACGCATGACTACATGAGAAGAAAAAATACTTTTCAGATTCAGCATGATAAATCATAACATGTGTGCTACTATAATGGATTGGTTTTAATTCTAAGAGATTTACTGCAAAACATTTGTGGTTAGTGATCATTCATGATAAAGAATATGAAAGCTTGGCCAAGTCAGGGACTCTGTAAATAGATTAGCACTTTCCTAAATGTATATACAGTTACACACAAGAGAAGGGGGGGCGGGAAATACAAAACTTGACTACCTTTATGCTTAGCCATTTTCGACCGTTGTCATTTCACCTGTAGGAATTAAAAATGTCTCTTGGGTAGCCAGAATTGAACTCATTTTCATTTCAAATAGAGGATGTTGAATGAAGGGACTGTATGTGTCGTGATGGGTTTGTTTGAAAGTTTGGAGCTTTTTGTCAAGTTATCCAATGTATCGTTACTTTCTTTTTTTTGTTTAGAAAATAAGAATAGTTATTTATTTGTGTCCTACTTTGCAAAGGTTTCCTAGTGTTTTGAGGTAATGCTTATAAAGTCTCCAGGACAAAGATGATGTGTCCTATTCAATTCCCAGGACCATAATCAAAAACCAAAAGTAAATTTATATAGTGACAAGATCTGCTAGACAAAAGAGCTAGTTCAAGGTGAAGTCTTTGTCTTTCAGACCTTTATGCATCTAAAACATGCCTTTGTGTTACTACAGGTTCAGAAGAGGAATTTCATAGAAAACATTATTCCAATTATCATCTCCCTGAAGACTGTGCTAGAGAAGAATAAGATCCCAGCTTTGCGGGAACTCATGAACTATCTCAGGGTAAAAGATGACCTTGTACTTTGTGGTTGGTGTCTCCCCGCTCCGCAATTCATTACTCAGGATCTTCTGGCCATTATGATGGTGTACTTAATCGGTGAATGACTAGAACTCAGAATGCCTCAAAACCAGTGTTACACTTTTCTAGAACTAGACCAGCCAGACAGACCTTTGATTTTTGAGGAGAAGACAGAGAGTTTGACCATAGGTTCCACAGAAGCTGGTCCTTGCTTTTTTTCGTGCAGCTGAGTTTCTGAAGTGCTAAGCATGTGTGTCCTTCATGCCAATTAGATTCCATTTTAAAGACTTTCTCAACCGGAGTCAAGAGCAAAGTCATCATCTAAATTTATTCTAGTGAGGGGAAAAAAGTGAATATTAGTCATCATGTTTAATTTGGGGATAATGACCTTTAACACAACCTCTGATTTGTAAGTCAGGACATAACTGCCCTATAGCAGTATACCTTGGGGAACACCTATCAGAGGCCAGGCTGTTGTCACCGATGGGGTCCTACACCGTGAAAAGCCTCAATCTAGGCAGCCAGGGTATGGATACTTGCAGTGCAGACATAAGGCCTCAGACCTTTGTGGCAAAACCTTTCAATCAGAAATAAATGCAACAGGTTTTTCCTTTCTCTATTTATACTATGCTATTTTCTTCCTCAAAAATGCTAAGGATTTTTAAATAAGGAGAGCTTATTTATTTATTCAAGAAAACATTAAAGGATGCCTCTGGGTCTGTTTTAGGAGGTCATGCAGGATTACCGGGATGAAATCAAGGATTTCTTTGCAGTTGACAAACAGCTGGCATCAGAACTAGAGTATGACATGAAGAAGTACAACGAACAGCTGGCCCAGGAGCAAGAGCTGGCGAAACAAGCAGATGTGAACAGGGAGGCGGCAGGTGCCGCGCAGGTAGATGAGCAGCCCCCTACGTCTGACCCTCCTCTCCAGGCTCTTCTCCACTGTACACGGAAGCAGGGGCTGGTCTGACTTAGACCTTCAGCATTGCCGCTTGCGGGCCACTGCGTTTGTTACGTGGTTTGTTACACGGGATACGCAGGGAGATGGATCACGGAGGCTTCCCTTCCCTGAAGGCCACGTCACTTGAACTTGTCTGGAAAGCCACTGGAATATTAGTTGGGGGAAATGTGTGAATGCCCAGAAAGCAAGCTGGCAGCGGGGTTCTCTGATCTTTGATTACAGTGATCGGTAGATAACCCTGTCTCCCTAGGCTGCCTAGTTTGTTTGCGCTCCTTCTCCCAGCACGCCCCTCTTGAGAACTTAACGGTTACTTGGGGGCATTTCTAGGTGAGCGGCTGCTCATGTTCAGAGAAGCGTGCTCAGGTCTGTGAGACATCCAGACAGATCTGCCGCCTTGAAAAATGATGAGGACAAACTCACTTTCTCCTTTTTCTCTTTAACACCACAACATCTCTCTGTGGCAGTCTGCCAACAGTACTGTTTCTGAAGAGAAAATTCTACTTGCCCATGTAAAGCCAGGATGACATGGCTTTAAAATGGATGGCTTATGGACTTTCTCATAGCATATAAAGATTCTTCTTTTCTCTTAAGTGTTAGAAGGTAATTACTCTTTATTTATCTTCTCTGACAGGTTGCTCCAAGTTTAGAAATATTGCCAGCTCCTGCGGGTCAAGAAAATGCCTCTGTACCCCATGCCGCAAGCCAGCCCTCAATATCCATGTCAAGCACTAACCAGGCACCTCCTTTGCCTCTTTCACTTGAAACTGGGCCGTTGAAGAGGTTAATACCCAAAGCCAGGTACGGAGCCCACAGAATCAGTCACAGGCTGGCTCCCTGTCACCATATCCTCCGAGGCATGTTTGCCATGCCCCAAGAGATGTTTTCAATACGAGTGTTACCGTGTTTTCACTGATACCTCACTCCGGGCTCTTCCCTTTCAGATTTGAAATGAGTGTGAATGAGGGATTCATTTGAAAGAAAATGGGGAGTGGCATCTGTGTTTTTACTCTTGCTTTCTGCATGTCTGGTATGTTCCCCTTCCCAGGTCCATGTCCCTGAGTACCATTGCAATCCTAAACTCTGTCAAGAAAGCTGTGGAGTCGAACAGCAGGAGTCGGAATCGGAGCATAGGAGTGTTGCCCTTCACTTTAAATTCTGAAAGCTTGGGCAAAACGCACAATCATGGTAAGTCTTACAGCTTAAGTCTTTCTTCCAGAAGGCTCAGAACTACTCGGTTTTCCGTCTCAGACATAGTGAGTTTGCAGATTGAAACACAGTACAAGCCTTCTCATTCCTTTTAAAACGGTTTCATTTTATTATCTTTAAAACAAATAACTTTGATTAGGGACTTAGTATTATAGATAATAAAACAGTGCATATTTATGATAAAAGATTTGGAAAGGTCCGTGAAATAGAAAACTCACCCATAGGAGTAAGATGTTTATTCTTCTAGTCTTTCTACTCCTCACACACGTGTGCTTGGTTTTATTTATAAAATTGTGATCTTAGCGTGCGCTGTTTTATAACCTGCTTCCCTACACATAATTCTAATAATATGTAGTAGAAAGTTTTCCATGGATTTTTCTTTCAAAACTTTTCTCCCAATGGCTGTGCAGCATTGTGTCTTATGGAAGTGCCCCACTTTTTTATTACTACCCTATTTTTGGAAATGTAGGTGTGTGTTTCAGTTTTTGAAATAATGTCACAATAAACATCCTTGTACATATATCCTTATACCTGTGTAATCGTTAGGATTAATTCCTAGCACCCAGAGGCCATGAATATTTTTAAAACTTTTGATGTCAAACTGCCCTCTATAATTCACTCTACATATTCCTGCTAATGTCACATGGGTGTCCATTTTCCTACTTACAAACACTGGTTTTATAATTTTCCATTTTCTTTGCTAAGCTTTATAGGCTAAAAATACTATAGTTATAATTTTAATTTCCATTTCTTTCAATCCTAGTGAGAATGGACATTGTTTCTCATATTTATGATTTTTTTTTTTGTATCTTCCTTAGTTAACCTCTGTAAGATCACTTTAGGATATTAACTTTGTTTTATATCTTGCGAATATTTTTTCTCATTTGGTTGTTTTGCTGTTTGATATTGTTTTGGAAATTTTGGACAGATAAAACTTTCCTGTTTTATCCTAGCATCTTCATACAGCTTGGAGCAAGAGTCCAGTGGAGCCATTGACCATGTAACTAAACGAGCAGTCAGTACTCCTGAGAGTAAGTAGCTCATGTGAGTGAGCCGGCTTCTCACTCTCCCCTGTGGTCACTGTGTGTCTGCTGGACTTGCAGTAAAACTCCCTCTATTGCAAGAAAGTCCTTTTACTGGATGAAGGCTCTCCTGAGGCTCAACAGCGTCGTAGGGCGTTATGGCCATCAGACTAAATGTTTTGGAATGATTATAACAACTTGACTGAGCACAAGCTAAACATTCAGCATTCTTCCAAGTGCTTTTACATGTGTTACCTCAGTTACACCGCGCGCAGCCCTGGGAGGTATCCTCACTTGACAGACGATGAAGCGGAAGCGCAGAGCCCTGAAGTAACTTCTCTAGGCAGCGCCATTCTTGCCATTCTGGAGCCAACATTTCACCACTCCTGCCTGACTCCCCAGGTTACTTGATTTGCTCAGCCAGCCTTGCTTTTTAGCTCTCCGATGTCAGCACTAGGGGCCTGCACCTTGTTTGCCACCGAGTTCAGCTCTGGAGCAAACAGACTTGAGATTCAGTGGCAGCTCGAGGATTCCACCGCCAGCTGTGCTGACAGCGTATGTCTTCTCACTCCCATTGGGCGGATTTTTCTAACGTCCTATTCTTTTATTTCAAAAGAGAGGTGTGGTGTATTTTCCCCCGTTATTTTATAGCTTCTTCTTGTCTCAAAACCGATAAAAACCATTATTTTGAGAAAATTGACAGTGTGAAGAAATTCTCGTCCAAAATCTGTAGTGTAGTTTGCACGTGTCTCCACTTGCCTCCTGCCTGGTCTCGTGCCACCTTCTGCCTTACTCTGCACCCCAGCCATGGGTGGTCCCCTCTGAGTACCCGCACAAGCCCCACTCTCTTCTGCCGCTGGCTGTCGTGTGACATGTCCTCATCCTAGAACACCCCCTTCCTAGTGACCACCTCTGCACCCTTTAAGCTGTTTTATGCCTCACTGTATCCACCAGACCCACCACAGTGTCGGGAGCATGATAGATGTGAACAGAAGTTTGTTAAATGGCAGAGCTGGGACTTAAACTCAGGTTTTTTTATTCCAATTCCTGTGTACCTTTCTACAGCCTTATTCCACTCACAGTGCTAATCTTGGGCATTATTATAAGATGAGAATAGTGCTAAGATGTTCTTTATGATAATGGAGCAGCAAAGCATCAATCCATTCATTCAGTCGTGCATTCAGTCAATACAAAGTCACTGGGCACCTGCTGTGCTCTAGCTACATGCTTGGCAGTCCGACTACCTGTGAGGCTGTGGTATCTTAGAATATTTACCAGGTTATAGGTAATTTTCATCCAAGTTCACCTTTTAAGAGAGGTTAACGTCTGAACACAACTCCTCCCCCACCTCTCCTCAGATGACAGCTGAACCATGACAGCTTTTTGTCATTAAAAGAAGTGGGTAATTTTGGGTTCGTGTATATTGAACAGGTGTAATGTAATATATGTAAAAAACTCAACCTGTTTCACACAGAAGAGTTTTCTGCATGTTCTGTGTTCCTGGCTCAGGGGCACCAAGTGCTTCTGTTTGGCAGTTAGGTACCATGTGCTGCAGAAACGGGGAGGACGAATCTCATTTTAGCTTTGCCCATCCCCATGAGGCCCTGATTTCAGTCTTCGGTTGGTTTCCTGGCAGCATGTATTCCTCAGCAGTGAAGCCTGACATGCTGCATTAATGCTGCTTGAATTTGTACATGTGGAGCCATTTTTGCACTGAAAGTAAGACTCTCAGGTGTCCCCAGATCAATGGAGCACTTTTTCTTTCTCTGTGCTCTTGAATGTAAAATTCCTGGGGAATCTCTTCTTCTTCTGAACCAGGAAGAAAGGCTTGAAGAAGGGTCTCCTATTAGCTCTCTTTTCTGGGAGAATTATTAGAGAATTTTTAAAAACTCAGTTCTTTTTTCTCTGTGGTTTATACATACAAATTCTATTGACAACTCTAAGGTGGGGTGACTATCAGGAGGTGGTCTCAGCTCTACGAAACCCAACAGGAAAAATGCTACCCGGCTCCACAGTTCTGGCACAGCAGTGGTACTCAGCATTAACAAAGTGGTTTTGCTAAATGGAAATGAATAATTTTCAGAGCTAGATTTTAACAAAATCTGTAGGGAGTTTAGCAAGCCCCTCTCACTGCTGTAACTCAGGCAGCAAAAATGCTTCTGCCTTTAATTGTAAGCGCCTACAAAGTGTATGGGGGATCTAAGTGCTACTGCCTTGGTGCTTTTGTGAAGGTTGGAGACTTATTACCTGGATGTGCACAGGCTTCCAAACAGGAAAAGGAATGTGAATGGAAGGAAGGGGATTTCAACTAATACAAGGAGAGACCTCCCAGTAATGGGAATAAGCAGAACTGAGCTATTTGGATGGCAGTGCTGAAGATACAGTTCTCAATCATTGTCTATTAACATAGCTTGAGTAGCTCAGGCACGTAGCACTGCAGATTCATTGGTGGATTTTAATTCATTCACTAGAAAGATCTATTCAGTACCCTAAGGTTCCAGTGTAGGGGAGAAAGGGAAGAACAATGCAGCTTACTTCCCAAGTATCTTTGCAGAAGGGACAACAGGCTCTGACAGGACAGCCAGCACCCAGCCATGGAGCCTGTGCTCTGTTCAGACAAATGTCATAGCGGCTCGTGCAAAATGACACAGTACACAAAGGAGGAACAGGTCACTGGGAGAGGCGTTGCCTCCCAGGTCTCAGGAGTGCTATGCTATAGTTGGCTCAGGAAGAACACTCCAGGAACAAGGAGCTGCCTGTGTAGACCCAGGTGTGACAGACCAGGGCCTGCTTGAAGAACCATGATAATCGGATTGCCCTGGGGCCAGCTCACACAGAGGCTGTTGCCCAGCTCAGACGGGCAGGATTTGGGGCCCTCCTCTAAACACTGAGCCATCAAGATACTAAAGCAGGGCCGTGACCTTACCAGAATTTTAAACAAATTTACCTAACTGACATAGCGGATAATAGCTAATAAATTACAATAGTGGCTAACATTTCTTCAGCACCTACCTTGTACCAAGTATTGTGTTAAGGATTTTACATAAATGATCTCATTTAATCCTGACAACTCCCCTGGGGTCGGTACATTTGTATCCCATTTTGGAGGTAAAGAAACTTGAGGTTCTTAGAGTAGTTCCCAAGCTAGTAAGAAAGAGCCAGAATTCAAACCCAGAGTCGGATTCAGAGTCTGTCCCTACACTGTGCTCTCCTGCCTTCTAAGGGAGATCTGGAAATGGGAGACCACTGTGCTAGATCAAGGGTGAGATGAGGGAAGACTGTCACAGTGAGACAGGAGAGGAGGTGGATAGTAGGGAGAGCAGCGATGGGACTCAGTACTGATTAGGTGTGGAGAAGGAGCTAGTAATGGCTGGCATGCCCAGCTTGGCTAGAGCACTGGTTGGGGATGTAGAAGGAACATGTTGAGCGGAGGGAGTGAATTGGTGAAGCATCTTCAGGGAATTCAGGTGCAATAGGAAAAGTAGGAGAGAAGTCTGAGCTGGAGTTGGGGGTCACTGATAGATAGGCAGTGACTGAAGACATGGGGTGGGTGAGAAGCCAGAGACAGTGAGCAGTGGGTGCTCAGGTGCCAGCAAAGCAGTCTAAGATGGGGAGTGTCCAGAGAAAGGAAGTCAGGAGACCATGGACATGAAGGAAGGACTGAGCCTTCAACATGGTCAAGTCGTACAAGAAGGTCAAATAAATTGCAGCCTGACTTAGAGGGCTTCTAAATTTGACAGTCACTCTGGTACTGATGTAAGAGACTGAATGAAACCATAGCAGGAACTCCATAACACCTTACTCAGCTGACATTATTTGATGTTTGTTTCTTACCGACTTTTCATTAACCATGCTGTTTCCCCTTTATCCAGAGACCATCAGCGATGTCACGTTTGAAGCAGGAGTCAGCTACATAGGCACGCCACGCACTCCTTTGGCAGTCAAAGGCAAGTCCCTTCCTGTCAGATACTTCAGCTTCTCTGGAGTTCTGGGAAATCTAAATTTGTTTGTTTGACTCCCTTTCAGAGAAAGTTGAACCCCAGAGTCAAGGAAATGACATTTTATGTTTATCATTGCCGGATAAACCGTAAGTTTACCAAGAGTTCCTTTTGAGGTGGTTTTTGTTAGTTTTTTCTTAGTTCCAGATTGACTCTATCTTTTCTTTCCCTAGGCCTCCACAGCCTCAGCAGTGGAATGTGAAGTCTCCGGCCAGAAATAAAGACAACCCAGCCCCCAGTAGGAGGTCGCTCCGAAAGGCGCCCCTGAAAACAGCCAACTAAAACAGCGCATTCTAGTGTCAGAGAAGCAGGAGCTTGGAAGGACCCTTTTCTGCATGTGAAGGGCAGACGTATGGCTTCCCTCACAACCCTAAGAATACTGTCACTATGTAATACCAGAGCTTGTCCCTATGATTCCAACACTCTTTAATTGTTCATCTGTGTAGCTGGCCAGTCTTTTCTTTTTATGAAGTATGTGGTCAAAAATTATAAAATAATAGGGAAAGGTCTTAGCTATTTATTATAACTTTACTCCATTTGAAAGTATCAAGTCCATCTGTTCTGATAAGCTATATTCTGGTCCTTGAGGAACACAACACATCAGCTTTCTTTTATATAAATCCAGCCTCTGTTAGCTGATATGAATTCCTTACAGTAGAGTTTCCCATTATCTAATGACAAGATTTCAATTGTAATATTTTTTCTATTCTTATTTATGAATTGCAGATTTTTTAAAAAAGTGTATGGCTTTCTAAAATGGAATAATAAAGGTTAAGCATAAATACAGCCCTCTAGTATTGGATAGAATTTTTCTATTTTTAGAACAGGGCTTTTATTGGTCATTTTAATTTACATAAAGTGTTCAAACATAATAAAACCAAATCTTCCCTGTTAGATAAAAAAAAAATGACTGTCTTTAAGGTTTAGTTTGTCCCACTGCCTTAGTCCCTAGACAGCTGTCTGCCTCCTAACAACAGACGTACCTTTTAGTGTAGAAATAGTCCTGTTTACGAAAACCTGCTTTGTGTCCCTTACTCCAAGTGGCACTAATGCCGATTTGTGTTATCATCTCCTAAGGACAGTTCCCACAAGGGGAGATGACTTTAGTTTCCTCTGGCAGCACCATTCGGTAACCTTCAAACATGTATGTCTGCTTTGTCCAAGAATGACCAGAAAGAAATTCAGCTGGGCCTTTTCCTGGGGGCCCACTGGGCTGGGAAGCATGGCCACCGCCCCACCATGGCGTGTGCTCAGTCTAGAGCCCATAGAAGGGCTGGAAGCAGGGCCTGACCGGAAGCTGCTCTCCAGGCACCGGTTCAGCCAAAGACAGTGAGGGCAGAGATGGTCCTCATGTTAAGCAGGAGATTTTACCAAAAGTAGAAACCATTTATATACCAAAGTAGGGGAAGGGCAACCACAGAACTAAAGGAAGATGAGCTGAAACCATGCAAACTGTCACACAGAATGAAAAGTACAGGGTTACTGTGTCTGTTTTTAATAAAAACATGGTAATTGGCTTGCAGGGGTGGAATGTCACTGTGATCCACCCCACAGCTCTCCCATATGTGAACTATGACGTGTGGATAAGTCATTGGTGGAGGGAGTCACAGCTGCTTGCTGCTGAGTCAACACCGTATTTCCCCATGTATAAGACGCACCCTTTTTCAAAAAACTGGATACGTCTTATATAGTGGTTGTAGTTTTTGTTTGGGTTTTTTTTAACTTGCATTTCCCGCAAGTGATGAGGAGTTGTATGAATTTTATGATGAATAAAACTGCAGTTCAGTAACTTCATGTAATTTTTTTTTCAAATTTCAGGCCCCAAAATTAAGGTGCGTCTTACATGGGAGCGTTTTATACCTGGGGAAATACGGTATCTCCAATTCATGTAGACAGTGATGGCAATCTCTCTTTAAACCTGGGACTACACTATTTTAAGTGTATTTACCTAATAAAATTCTAGAAAGAAGAGGTAAAGCCAACATGAGGGCAAATAAGAAAGAAACAATGAGGCAAAGTTGATTTTTTTTTTTAAGCTTTTATGGAGGTTTAACCAATACAACTTACAGGTGTGTTAGTACAAGTCTAACATCTATGTACAGCAACAGCCACACCAAAGGCCACAACAACCTTGTAGAGGCCGTGAGTCTTTAGTCACATTCACATCTGAAAAAACATGAATGTTCCTTTTCTGTCTACATTTTTACAGTAAAGGCAACTACTTCCCAGACTCCACATTTCACTTCTCTCTCCTCTGTGAGACCTGGTTCACGTGGCACTAGGGTAGGAGGTTTTAGGGCATAAGGAGGAGGCAGTAAGGCCACCCTATCACTGACAACCAAGATGGAGGCTAGAGTTGATTCTCCAACAATTAGAGAAGGAGGAAGCTATCCCTTTCTACCAAGAGGAGGTGAAGATGGAAGGATAGTCTGAATTCTAAGCATTCAAGACACAAATGCAAAGATAGGTACCATTAAACAATTAGAAAGAGCTGCCAACTGCCTCTGCCAAGTAGCCTGTGGCAAAGTGTTTCACCTAACTTTAAAAAGAAAAGTCAACATAAGTCTCAAGTATTTAATTTAAAAAAACCTCAAAGTATAAAAAAAGTAAGACACTGAAAGTTTAATCCCAAGATGACTACATTCTTCTATATAAAAACCATCCTCTAAGCACACAATGGAATCGGAGGCATTCCTCTGAGAAGCTCTGCTTCAAACCGCTTCATATCATGAGTTAACACAGCAATGCATCTGAGGCTAAGAACGTCTGCTCTTGAAGAACAAAGGCTTTTGAATGTTTCTAATGTCCCCCACAAAGTGAGCCGTGTCTTGGGGTAGATAAAAACTCTAAAATCAAAATGGGAACACTGCCTTTGATTGGGCACCTTCCTCTCACCATCAGGCTTTCGCCCCGGCTGCACCCCCTGATCGTCTCCAAAGGGCTGGCCCGGCTGCCGCCACGTACGGTTTACTGGGAAGTGAGAACCTGCGGTGTCTCGTTGCTTTCTCTGTGCCAAAGAGGAATGGTGGAATTCATTTCCTTTAAAAAAGATCACGGTTGACAGATTTGATTTCAAACCGGCCTTTGGCCCTGGACAGTCTTATGAACTACACGAATAAGTAAAATGAACCGAAAAACCCAATAGCAATAGCTGCTTTGTTTCAGGAGCCATCGGCAATCAGTAAGAGCTGTGTCCCAGTGGTGCCACATGGAGAAGACCCACCTTTCCTGAAGTATGCACCTTACAACTGTCCTAGGCTGAGCCAAGTGCCTGTGGCACATGAGCATATTAAAGCTAATGGCACAAAGCCAGAGCATTAAAGGTTGAAAGGGACATGCTGGCTAGCCTTAGAAGTTAGTGGCCAGTACCCACTTGGACGGGCATATGACTCAACCCTGGAGTTGACTAACATGGTTTGCACACATATGTCTAAAAGCTTCTGGGTGGTCTTTGGGCATAGGTAGTTTTCGTAATCGAAGGAAGAGGTAGTTCAAGGCTAACCTAACAGTTTATGTTTCTTTTGGAGAGATGCAAACAGATTTTGACATTACTCAACTGGAATTTTTATAGGTTTCCTAAGCAACAATGGTCTGATGTATAGAGGGCGTAAGTTCTCTTGTGAAAAATGCTACAAACGTGGAAAAAGGAATGTTCCAGTAAGCCTTGATAGGATTCCTTCGGATAAGATACTTTTAATTATTGACATTTTCCAATTTAACACGAGTAGCTTGGAACACCTACCTTAAGTTGAACTTTTTGTAAAAAATAGGTTATTTAACATTGTATGACAACATATTTACAGTTTAAATAGAAATTTTCTTTTCAATAATCAAAATACATCTTTAGCAAAAATTTAGAATGTAAAATTTTATAAAATAAACACCCATAGAAAAGCAGAATGTTATTTTAGTACCATTTTGGATTTAGCCTAAGATGGAGGTTTTCCTTAAATACTGAAACCCTCCATGGACAAGCAGGGTTCCTACAGGCAAGAAAGAAGGCCCCTTTCAACAAGCAATTGACCTGGATTTTGCCTGTTTTTATAAAATGCTGATCCAAAAAGATTCTCCAAGATGGTTACTATAACACTGATCGACAATGCCTTTAAAAAGAAATGGGGCAGGGCTGTCTGTGGACCACTGTGAGACAAAGTCATTGCATTAAAAGCCTCTGTTCTGGAGTCTCAGTGATTCAAACTTTGCAGCTGCAGGGTTTCACGCTGGGATTCACATTACCAAGCCCTACACTGCTGGCGTGACACAGCTACCTCGTCACCCCTCAAGTGGGGCTCACCCTGGCTGATGACAGCAAGTGGCAAATCAACTGGCTTCCCAGGGCCACAGTGCCCACCTCAGCAGAGTCTGTGAGCAAGAGCTTCCAAATCCTCCCACCAATCAGGTAGGAGGCCAGGCCCAAGACTAGAATCCACCTCCGGGAACCCACTCAATTTCTTTCTCTTGTGATGACTGTGTGCATCTTGAGGAAAATTCTTTTATTCACGTGGCTTGTTAAAAAGTAAGAAGTAGCGGTCAACTTTGGCCAAAACAAAAAGCTTTTGCACAGGTGTCTAGCTCTGTCCAAGTTCACTTCGCTCCAGGTTGCTCTCGATAGAAATTTCCAGTAGAGGTATTGCATGTGCTCTCGGCCACACCGTCAGATTTCAGATCACAAATGAGGACTTGTGTCTGAAGTCGCCCTGCAAGGCCAACACAAAAGTGAGAACTCAGCCATCCTCTACCAATCAAGGGGACAGTGGGCAAGGGAAAATGGTGGTCAGGTCGAAGGCACCACTTCCCCAAAGAAGAAACTGGCAAAACAGCCAATTAATCATTCTTAACAAGTAACATCAAGAGCTTGCAACTGTAAATGCATGACATGTACGTGTCATTGTGAAGGGCTACAGAGCTCGGGGGCTGCAATATAATGGGGAAAACTTTTTCCTATGGGACCCACTTGGTCTCCAAGGAGGAATGTCATCTTCCCTGCTGGAAACACCTTGACTTCTAGGTTTCCTAAGTGATGTCTGCTGTTTACCCTCACTCCATACCTCCTCATCTGTCCTGATATAGTTAACTCCATCTGGCTTCCCTGGATTCTTGTAACTGAAATAGAAGAAGAGAGTAGTCCCATGAGTACTGGTGATCATATTAATGCCAACGTGAACTTCCCCCCGCCCCCCCATACTTAAGACAGGCTCACCTTTCCCCATTCTGCTTATTGCTGATGAAGTAACCACGTCTGTATGCACAGCAGATGCCCACTGTTATTAGGACCAGTACAGCAAGGACAACCAGAACCCCACCAACAATTCCGCCGATGTTCAGGTCATCTGGATGAAAGGGGGTTTCAGGCAGGAGATGATACACACCATCTGTTCTTACAGAAGACCCTTTGCCCCTGCCTCTGTCCTTGCATTTCCCCCCGCTGCCCCTCATGCCAGAAGAACGAAGTGAGAACACATAACCTTCTCTCCTAGAACAAATAGGACACAGTAACCC
>NW_017732934.1:4490-7624 GCF_001890085.2 Hipposideros armiger | reverse complement strand
AACCGGGGCCCTGCTGCTCAGAGCTGGCGTCTCAAGCCAGCTCTTAACCAATATGCCACTCGGCCGGCCCTAGGCAATGATTTCTTAGATATGACACCAAAGAAACAAGCACACACACACACACACACAAGTTATATTGGCCTTCATTGGACTTTCATAAAAAATAAACTTTTGTGTTTCAAAGGATACAAGCAAGTGAAAACACAATCCACTGAATGGGAGAAAATACTTGCAAATCATATATCTAATAAAGTGTCCAGAACACAGGCATACCTCAAAAATATTACATGTTCGGCTCTAGACCACCACAATAAAGCAAATAACACAAAAGAGCAAGTCATACTATTTTTGCTGGTGTATCTTGCCTTCAATTTGTAAAAACATGCAACATCAATAAAGCACAATAAGACGAAGCAAAATAAAATGAGGTATGCCTGTATATAAAGAATTTGCAACTCAACAATAAGAAATAACCTAGACATTTCTTTCAAGAAGATCTACAAATGGCCAATAAGCACATGAAAAGATGCTCAACATCTTCTGGCATCAGGGAAATACAAATCAAAACCACAATGAGATACCACTTCACATCCACTAGGATGCCTAGAATAAAAAAGATGGACAATTGGGGCCAGCCCAGAGCCTCAGTTTATTAAGAGCGCGAGCTCTGAGCAACAGGGTCGCCCGTTCAATTCCCACATGAGCCAATGAGCTGCGCCCGAGCTGAGCTGCCACTGAGCTACCAACAGGTGGCNAAAAAAAAAAAAGGCTTAAAAATCCCCTGGCTAAATCCCTGAGAATATTATAAACAGGAAATGGATACACTGTAAAGACAGAATTAGGAACCAGGAGTCCAAAAGAAGAAAATAATTCCTAATTTCTAGGGTTTCCCTTTGCTGTGGATTGAGGGAAGATAGCTAGTTTCAAGCAGTAGAAAATACGAGGTGAGAACATGACCTTTCACTCCACTGGTCACCTGGCCTCATGGGTACAAACCCTCTTGGCGGAAACCCCTGACTCCCTTTTCTCCTTTCTGTATACTGCGCAAAGATAGTCAGCTGCGGTGTGAGGGCACTGGGGACTGTTTCCTTCATGAAAACAAACATGCAATGGAAAATGTGTAGGGGATAGATCAAGAAAAGCCAACTTACTTGGAAATTGTTAAAATTCTCCCTTATCCTAGTGTAGTGGTTCTCAAATGTGAGTGGATGTTTACAAAGCAACTTGAAATTTTGATTTTAAAATCTCAATTCCTAAGACAGTCAAAGATCCCTAGAGATTCAAAGTCCGGGAATTTTCCTCCTAACTCTAGAGCAGAGTTTCCCAAATGTGACATGAGATGAATCACCTGGAATGCTGTTTTACACACAAGCATTTCCTGACCACCCCCTGCAGATTGATTCCATATGTGTGGGATGGGGCCCTAAAATCTGAAAGTGAAACAGGGGTCCCAACTGATTCTTCCAACCAGGCACATTTGGGAAACATTGCTCTGTGAGGAGGGTGCACGTAGGGAGGGGGAGGGAGGGGTTCAAAGAGTTCCCCAAGTGTTTCTGACATACGCCATCTACCCACATCCTGGACTGACGCCTCCCCTTAAAGCCAATACCCTAGAGACAGTGTCATCACAGAACAGGGTCAATAACTGGGGCTAAAATTCTATTTCCACTTACTACAAAATGGTTATACCTGGATAAATGTCTGAAGACCTTTACACAACCTTATGTTTTTATCAATTACAAAGAAATGAAGTTTATTAAACTCAGTTAAAAGTTACATGATTAGCCGTGTTTCCAACACCAGAAGGCTCTAGAAAGTCTATTTTGAGGAGATAAGCATATTGCAAGGGCCACTTATTAGTCATTTAGCTGTTACTCAGAACTTCCTCATCTTTCCTTTCAATGTACCCACATGGATTTTGGTGGATCCAGTCATCCCCAGAAGCAGAACAGTTGTCTAAACTGATGGTCTAATGCTAAATTTAACATGCTCTATTCACTTGCCAGTCTTCAGAAGAAATCTTTTCAAAGAGTAACTCACAGACTTCCATCTCCTGCTCCTCACACCTGGCTGAACCTGCGTCATTAGAAGCGATGCAGTAATACTGCCCAGAGTCCTCCTTGTGAACGGCGCTGAAAACCTGGTTCAGGAAATAACAAGGAATCGAGGCGACCAATCAACAGGGCAGACCTCTAACGGGTTGGGGGAGAAGAGGTTGCCCCCGCCTGCCAACCTGCTAAGTCCACAACATGGTAAAATGTCTGCTTGTCTGCTCTTGGTTTCCCTTCGGCTTTGGGGTCACTGTTCAGGTTCTTTCCTGATATTCTCTCCTCTCTTGCTTAAGTGCTTCTGAACAACAGATCCCCTTTGGTATACGGAGATATCAAAGCCCAGCAACATCCAGAATGAGATGCTGAGCTTAACTTTTATTCAGGAAAAAGGACCCTAGTAATGACTGTTCCTTAAGCAACATTTTGGCAATACAAATAGAGGATCCTACTGTGAGCTGGCTCGTTCATTACTCCACATAGGTGGTTAGACCGCAGATGAG
Source organism: Hipposideros armiger (assembly GCF_001890085.2). Classification (NCBI taxonomy): domain Eukaryota; kingdom Metazoa; phylum Chordata; class Mammalia; order Chiroptera; family Hipposideridae; genus Hipposideros; species Hipposideros armiger. Next base: position 5,073 of record NW_017732934.1, on the reverse strand, counting down.
GAGACCCAGATGTTGTGAAAGCCTGCTGTGATATGCTGCCGGGATCAGTCGGTCTGCATGCATGACCAAACTGGTTTCTTTTCCCCACCCCTTTCCACCAAGACTCCTACATTATTTTGAAGCAGACATATTTTATCCACAAATATGTATGTAACCCTAGATGCTATGCACTTTTTAATCAACTACAATACCATTATCATGCCTAAAGCAATGAACAATTCCTTAATATCAAGTATCCGTCCAGTAATCAAATTTCCCTGATTGTCTCATGAGTTTGACAGTCGGTTATTCCAAGCAGGACCTTTTCCTGTAGAATCTCTGGCATGGATTTTTAGCTCCCATCTTAGAATATTTCATTGTCTTTCCTAATAACTGCTCTTTCCATAACAGGTTTCCCTTGTCTCAACAAAGACATTTCCATCCCCACCTCTCAGAAGAGACCTTACCAGAGTGCCTGTTTCAGAGTTTAAGAGAAAAGAGGAATTTCGAAATCGGGGGTTGGCTCTGGAATCTGTGGGCAGCAGCACGTCGTTGCGGTACCAGCTGTAGTGTGGTGGGGGGTAGCCCTCCTTCTCTTGGCAGT
>NW_017732934.1:0-1240 GCF_001890085.2 Hipposideros armiger | reverse complement strand
CTTTCAAAGAAGCATGAAGAACCTTGAGAATGACAAATAAGGGAAGGAGTCAGAAAAAAATGACACAAGAAAGTAGAAACTAGTTATTACCAAGCCTGCTGTTTAGTGACAAGTATAAGGATTTACCATAATATAATAGAAACAGCAAAATGTTTACGATAGAAGATGAACATGTTCAAAGACATTTTCTAAGGGAAAGGTTTGTTATCCAGTGATCACTAGTAGAGGATTAGAATTTATACCATGTAAGAAAATGGGAAATAAAAATCGATCAGGGTGCTTTTGGTACAGTCCTGTGCTGAGGCAAGGGAAAAGACCAAGTAGATTCAAGTTTCCACCAGCCCTCACATTTTGTATGGTAAAGACTCTCCCCGTCCGTCCAGCTAAGAGTGAGGTGTTTAATTCCCAGAAACATAAAGTTCTTTGAAGAAATTCCCATTTGGTTTCTCGGATGATTAATCTGCATGTACAGAGTTTATTAGGAGCAGCCCAAGCTGCCAGAGGAAAACGGATTTGTTTTCTGAGAATAACATTTCTATCTCTTCAAACATAAGAGGTGGGGGAAGATTGTTGGTGGGAAAACTAAAGTATTTTTAAGAGCCTGTGACTCCAGATAATACTGAGGATCCAAAGCAGAAAGACCATGAGCTTAGATTGTTTCCACAAAATCTCTTTCCCGTCTCTTAAACCTTAACTGTCAACCTCTCTGAAAACACTGAAGCCACCCACTTAAAACTGACCTGCATTTGTACCTCATGTTTACTCCTTCCCTCCTGTCAGAATGAAGGTCATGTCGTATTTCGCGTCATCTGGAACTCCTTTCTCTCCCTCCCGCATCACAGCCAACTCCTAGCAATTCCTCGTCTTCAGTCTCTCTCTCAACTGCCTCCACCTTAGCTCAGGCCACCAGCAGCTCCCTCCCGGATTCTACAAAAGAATTCTGAAGCGGAGCCCCTGCTCCACGTTTTGTCCCCTTCCAATCTCTTCTCTACAAAGCAGCCAGTTCAGTCGTTCTACAGCCTAAGTGCAATCACGTTAGCTCAATGACAATCTCGTCAATGGCCTTGCGATCATTTCGAGCAACCACCTCACAGCGATAAAGGGCTGAGTCTGTCCGGGTCACGTTCCAGATCTTTAGAGATGTTTTCCCCAATAGTTCTGCACGACCTGCCAAATCTCCTACAGAAAAGAAGACACAGGGCACACATTAAAAGACGTTTTAAAGGTATCTTTGCCATGC
>NW_017732933.1:158939-159876 GCF_001890085.2 Hipposideros armiger | reverse complement strand
TTAAAAATGGGTCATAATGGACTAAGACTGGATTAGAACTCCCAGCTGGACAGGATCTAGAATAGTCTTCTTGTTCCCTCATTTTAAAACAGAGGAAACTACAGCTCAGGTAGTGACAAAGCTGGGACTCGGTTCTAGGCTTTTTGACTCCAATCAAGTGCTCCAGAGTACTCAGCTGCCTTCCTACATAAGAACCTTCACATACTCCTCTTGATTCTCATTCCTGTGTTTACTTCCTCGTTTAATTTCAGAGACAAGAAAACTAAGCCTGAACCAACCAAACAACTGCTCTCCCTCATCCTCACAATTTTTGGTTGGTGTCTATTAAATGAAAATGACTGATGTATGAATTTCCTCTAATCTCCTATGGTTACCAAACCACTTAAGTTCCAGAGTATGTACTAAATTCTGATTCTTCTAGCCTGGTTACTCAGATCCTCAAGCCCAGGGCAATGTACTTGCCTACTTTTTATTCTGGGCAGCAGATGGCACTGTGCACAAGCCTGGAAAAATGCTTTCTATACACAGAGAAAGTTAAAGGAAAATGTGCTTAACCCTCCCTGAATTTCATAAGCATGCCTGCCTTCCTCCTCCTGGGTCTGAGTGCTCACAGTGAGTGTGAGCTGTGTACTTACAGGCAAAAGTCATACTGTGTGTGTGATTTATATGGGTTGGGACATTGTGGCAGAGGCTGCTTTCTCTTCTTGCTGGGCACACGGCTGGACTACATTTCCTGGTCATAGTTATACTTGGCCATGTGACTGAGATATGGCCAATGGCATTGATCTGAGACAAAGTGAGAGGACTGAGAGGAAGTGATCAGTGCCATGTCCAGGCCTGGCCTATAAAAATCCCCGGGGCTTTTCCCCTCTACTGGCTGGATGTCAATGGCCAGGAACACCTTGGAAATCATGGGTGGAAGGTAGCATAGTCGCAC
>NW_017732933.1:154723-155829 GCF_001890085.2 Hipposideros armiger | reverse complement strand
GGAACAAATAGCAGAACAAAATAAAATAAAATATAATAAACTAAAAAATAGAATGAACGTGAGAAACAAAATAGCAACACCCTTAAACCTACAACAGCAAAAAAAAAAAACTTGCAGAAAAAATGGTAAGAAGGAGTCAAATCAAGCTGTGACAAGGAAGCAGGAAAGAAGGGAGAGAGAGAGGTTAGAAGAGAAGGAAAGAAAGAGAGAAAAAAGAAGAAAAAATATATATGTATGTCTACACCCCCACATGTATGGACATATATATCCACATATATGCACCTTTATATAGGCCTATATAAAAACTAAAAATACTAATAAAATAGAAGAATCCAAAAACAATCAACACCAGCAATCAATGAAAACAAAACCCCAAAACATCCAAGAGAACCCAATTAACAATCACAATATAACACACCAGAAAAGAAACCAATCCCAAAAACAAACAATCAAAAAAACAAAAACAAAAAAAAAGAGAGGAAAAAACAAGAAATAACCAGTGCCAATCTTGGCTGAAGTCCGCCAAGCTCTCCCCAGGTGTTCCTCTGCTACACACACACTCCTCTGCATCTTGTGGGTGCAGAGCCAGCTGCCTAGCACCTAGAGTGAGCCTGGTAATGCAGGTCTATTTTAGATGAGGGGGTTATGAGGCGTGATAGGTAGTTTTTTTTACAAAGTCAGTGTTGTTTCTGTTCCTGCCTGCCCAGGGGCACTCTGAGTTCTGTGCAGCCAGAGGGCTGAATGTGCGTCTTTGGGTGCTCTGTCCACTGGGAGCTATTGCGGGGGTGGGGGTGGGGGTGTGTGGATTTCAGAGCTGCCCAGTAGGCCTTCCTGTGGCTCAACAGCTGAAGTTGCTCTGCTTCCCAAGCTGCCCAGGAGAGGTGGGGGCGGGGACAGCGTGTTTAGTAGCTCACTCCCGCAGCCTCTTTTCATGCAGTTTCTCAACCCTTAGGTAGTAGAAGCACCTTTGTTCTGACTCTACTCCTCTCTTCAGGGGTCAGCCTCAGGCTCTGGCAGGGCAGGGGCCAAGGTTTCTGAGGGAGGGTTGGAGTGGGCTCTTATCTATGCAGTTTATTTATTTATTTTTCCTGAGCGAAAAGGGGAAG
>NW_017732933.1:145849-153868 GCF_001890085.2 Hipposideros armiger | reverse complement strand
GTTTCTCCATCCCCAACTGTTTCTGCAAAACAAAGGACTTGATCTGCAGACCGGAAGGCAGGCAGCTAGCTGGAAGAATGCAAGTTAGCTCAGGATAAAGACAGAGAGAATGTATCCTGTGGTCACTGTGTATGATGAAGTGATGCTAGCAAGTTGCCTAGCATATTAGAATGAAGTAAATCCTTCAGTAGAAATGAAGGCACTGTAATGAAAACCACTCAGGGTGAGGAGATTGTCTTTAAAAGCTGGCCACCAACAATTTCTCCCGTCCCAGTATACACAAGCTTCTCCTACATCAAGAGGTGCATCTTGTCTCCCCTCCCCTTGGTTTTGGGCTTTGGCCATGAGAACACAGCAGAAGTGATGTGGTGCCAGTTTTTGGCATAGGCAAACTTCCGCTCTCTTGGAACCCAGCTGCCATACTGTGAGGAAGCTCAACTGGACTGTGGAGGAAGAAGGACCAGGTTGGGATGAACTCAGAGGACCCAGCCCATGGCCAGTACCTCTTGCCTGTTACCTGAGTGATCTTCTTGGCTGATCTGCCCCAGCTGAGCTCCCAAATGAATGCAACTGCATAAGTGACCACAACCTACAACCTATGTAGCAGAGGAGTTGTTGATGTAAGTTCAACCAATCCACTGAATAATGAGAAATAATAAGTTATGTTGTTAGGCATTGAGTTTTGGGGTGGTTTATCATGTGGCAATGGATAACCGAAGCACAAGATAAGTGATAAATGCTTGTTAGCAAGAGGTGGATGGCAGGGGATAAAACACTGTGGGGCGTAGAAGACAATCATTCAGCAATAAATGCTGAAGCCCCCTAAGACTGTGTTAGGTCAGGGGACCCAAAGAACACTGAGATGCCATTCCTGCCCTCACAGAGCTCATAGCAAAGCATGCGAAGACAGAAATACAAACAGGTAGTTACTGGAATTGTATTGCATGGGGGAACAAAAAAAAAAAAAGCAATGCACTCTTAAACACTTAAGCTGATAAGTACAGCATAGAAAATATAGTCAGTTATGTTGCAACAACTATGGGTAGTGCCAGGTAGGTACTAGACTAATCAGGGTATCCCTACATAAATTATGTAAATATCTAACCACTGCGCTGTATACCTGAAACTAATATAAAATAATATTGAATGCCACCTGTAACTGGAAAAAAAAATTAAAACACACAAACACACACACACACACACACACACTTAAGCTGAATTTTAAGAGGAGTAGGAGTTGATGAGTAGCTGAAAGGGACTGCAGGGGAGGAGCAAAAACATTCCAGGCAGGGGGAGATCATACACAAATTAGGGAAGGGTGAATCCTGGCAAACAGAGAAAAGGAGGCTGTCTGCAGTAGCGGGGCAGAGAGCAGGCAAACCAGGTGAAGTCCACCTTTGCATAGCTGCCTTGCTCTTATCATGCTGCCTGGCTGTTCTCACTGCCACATGGTGCCACATGACACCGTGAGTTGTGCAACCTTCATGCATGCCCACACAGCTTTCTAGAGGCAAATAGGCAGTTCTTATTTTGTTCTGAATGGTGTGCAAATGAAATGTCAGGTTCAGGTTTGTAAGTGTCAAAATAAATCAGAAATCAACATTCCTACTTGGAGAAGTGGTAATCCTGTTTCTATCACTTCTGGTTTTTCTAAAAAGCATTAATTTGGGCTCTGTGTGCTTTTATTACACAAATCAATTGTCAAATATATTTATCTTTCCCATTTAACCCTCCAACCTACAAAACAGAACATAAAAAAATGGCTCTACTTGCACTCTTTCTATTCTTTTTATTGTGCTAAGAACACTTCACATGAGATGTACCCTCTCGGCGAATTTTTAAGTGTATAATGCAGTATTGTTAATTATAGGCACCATGTTGTTTGGCAGATCTCTGTATGTTTTTTTTTATGTAAACCATACTTCATGTGTCATCAGTACTGATGAATAACTTATAAATAAAAATATGTATATGGAAGGAACCTAATCAAATCAGATAGCAGTCAACAAAGTTTGTAGAATCTATCACCCTAGTTGTCTGTGTCTGAAGTCCCATAAGAGGGGCCCTCTTATCCTTACCTTCAGGTAGGCATTTACACACCTTCTGAGGAAGAACCTGGGAAAATGAACCCCCTCCTGTCCCCTCCCTGACAGTACATTCCTTGGCTCCAGTCCATTTCTGCTTTGTCTTGTCTAGACAGAACTATTTAGTCCTGAAGTCTGCTCCTTCCCAGTCGAGAGCTTTCTGTACAATCTGGTGATGTCATCCTTTTCCTTCCACTGTCCTCACCACCTCTCCCTTCCTTGGTGGGTTTGGGGCACCGATGCTCACCTGTCCCAACCACACCACCTCCTGTAGCAATCAGCCTCCACCTTTCACCCCAGCCTGGCCCTGCTAATGTCTACAGTTTGTCCTTTATAGACTAGTGTCCTCCTTGGTGACAATGTTTTTCTGGTTTTGAAGAAGTAGCAATAACACAATAAAAACAATAATGACAGCTGCCATCTATGGTTGTGAGGTGCCCTGTACTTTATATGGTAACCTCTGGCACTCAAAACAACCGTGGGTGGTAGTACCATTATCCCCACTTCAGGGATGGGTCAACTGAGCCTGAGAGATTAAGGCAAATATCTAAGTTGGAATTTACACACAAATTTCCCACCTGCCACCAAAGCCTGAATCTTTCTGTCACATGCCATGGCTTTTCTTGTATGGCCCAGGTGGTAGGGATATGTTTATATTAATGCCAAATCAGCACTAGAATGGCCTTGCTGTGCTTCCGCCCTAGGCGAACAATCTTAATTTGCAGGCTGTTTGTAGGTATATAGGTGATAGATACTGTTGGGACAGAATCCTAGAGAGCAGTTTCCAGGCTCTCTGCCTCATGGGGAAAGGTACTGGCTCAGTTGTGTAGCCCGCATGTGCAGGACATTCCCTATATAAGCAATTATGTAACTAGTTGGCCATCAGCTGTAACCAGTTGGCCATCAGCCACTATTGTTCTGTATGCTATATAACTGCTGTGGCTACATTAGCAAGCACAGATGTTGTGGCTCTTGTAGATCCTTCTTCCTGTGTCTTGACTGGCCACCATCGAGACTAAGGTGCAGAAAGATCCCTTGTTGGGGTATTGGTAGACGTTTCCTTCCTGTGTTTCAACCAGCCGCCATCCAGAATATAGTGGTATGAACCACCTATCCATGGCACCATTGTTCCTTTTCAGCCTCACATTATCCTGCATTCACCTGCTGGGAGCTGAGTGCCTGCATTATAGACACGCATAGATAGATAGATAGATAGATAGATAGATAGATAGATAGATAGATAGATAGATAGATAGATAGATAGATAGAAAGAAAAAAGATGAAATAAATTGGTTGCAAATACTTGAGGTTCATTTGGGGAAGAGTCAGAATAATAATTCAAAGTAATTCCAATATCTAGAGCTTTGTCTAACTCACATATTACTATTATCACTTTTTGGAAAGCCCAAGGCCCAGAAATGACCCAGGGGTTCCACCCTTCTACAGCTATCACTTATTTAAGCATTTAAACAAAAACACCCACCTCCCACAGTTTGATTTCCTCTATTCTGACAGTTTCACAAACTGACTTAGGGAGATGATGTGGTTTCAGGGCTGCCTGGCCTGCCTGCTGTCCCCCTTTCTTGTGGTATATGAATAAGACTTCCATCACATAGCCACGTTCACAAGCTGAAAACAGGAACCTCCCCTTCACACCCCCTGCACACACACACACACACACACACACACACACCACGAAAGCACATTGCAGCCCTGGCCATGACCAAGAATGTTTTCCTCCACTGGGCCCATTTCACTTTTCCACCTTTCAGGTTTGTAGTGGCCTCTGCAGTGGAAGCGAAATGACAGATTTATGCAACACTGTGGGTTTGGATCAGAGAGTGCCCCTGAGCAAGACATTGATTTTCTGCTTCTCCCCACCCTTAGCAACTACCTGAAAGAGGCGATGGAGAGGAAAACATCTTTATTTTTTCTTGGAAATAGGCAGAGGCACCTTGAAAACCTGGTACAACTGTTCTCCACACCTGGCTACATTGAATCAGAACATAATACATGGGCATCCAAAATCGGGGCTGGGGGCCTTTGAATACACCATCCCCCTCCCCAGAATGGGGACAGATTGGTGATTGTGGATTTAGAAAACTCTTTTCCCCTCAAGATTAGCATCCAGCTAATGGTGTGGCTGTGTGTTGTTTACTCCCGGGCTCTTCAGGGGTGGCTTTCTTTGAAACTTAACCCCTAGAACCAGAGTCTTAACTCGGTCACATTTCGGAGGCATACTCCCTCTTACATTGAAAGCAAACCATTTGATTTCTGCTGCCTTTGTCTTCCTATAAAAGGGATTTTGGGGGATAATTCTCCAAGAAATCTTAAGTGGTTTTAAGATCAAAAGCTTGTTTTGATTCTTTATCTCATTTCTTCCCTCCACTCAGCGTTTTGTTCTCCTGGGTTTGTGGAGGCTTATAAAAATGCATTAGTTATTTTCCACCTTCACAGGTGAGCTCAGAGATTTTCAAAGAGCAAAGCATATCCTGGCTGAGACAGGGCCAGTAATCCACGTCGTCTTTGTCTCCATCCAACTCGTTTGTTCTGAGAAGGTGCATAGAGTGAATGAACAGGCAGAAATGCTCCATGGTAATTCTATTTCAAGAATAAAGGTGCTCTACAAGCTCACTCTCCAACCTTGCTTTCCAGTAGGTGCTGACTGATTGTTTGAGCTCCAGTCAAGAATGCAGAGTCTCATTGGATCTCCACTCGAACCAAAATGTTTAGGACCGGTGCAAAGAATATTGACTCATATCTAACTTGTAGTTATCCTGGTGAATGAAGGGAAAGGATAGCCGGGCTTAATTTTCCGTATCTTCAGTGGATTAGAGAGATCAAATGTCCAAGATATCCCAAACTACGAGTATAACCTAAGTCAGGACACCTGACCATCATTCCTATGCAATATACATCTCAGGAGATTTCTTGCCCCAACAGTAACACTGGACATTAGTATGCTCACCTTCATCATTGCTATATACCCAACACTTCATGGTTTGCAATGAAAAGATAGAAAATTCAAACCAGATTATTAAAATCCATGTGGTTCTGGATGTCATGAAAGACCGTCATATAGTCAGACAGTCTGTATTTTACACACACACACACACACACACACACACACACACACACACACACGTCTGGATTTTCACTTTATTTTGAACCTGATTATAATCCACTTTTGGCTTGGTCCCTACTGTCAGTGATCAGAGGACCCAGAAGAACAGCTGGGGCAGCACTAAGGTGACTATCTACTTGGGGCTATTTGAGAGTTGATCATAATATTTAGGAGGCACCTTCAAGTTCATGGCTGCAGCAAGTGCTGTCCAAACTCAATAGCACAGAAACCTTCCTGTTAAGCCTGAATCTCTACCTAAAAATGGGTTGCATCAATAGAAAAGTAGAACAGAAGGTAATGTTTCCTGAATAGGTAACAAAGTCCATGGAAACAAACTAATCTTAGGTTTTGGTCCCTCTGGAGTGTTTTATTTTTTTATTTATTTTTCTGCTTTGTAATAAGTTCTTATCTTTTTATTTAAGTATAGCTGGTATACAATATTGTATTAGTTATATGAAGTTGGACAATTAAGCTCACAAACTCATCCTAGAAAAAGTGCTACATACCTCACTGCTGGATATCATTATGGTCACCTTGGAAGTACTCCCCTTGGGAAGCTATGCACTGACGCCAGTGCTTAGTCCACCCTTCAAAGCAATTTTGGAACTCTTTTTCTGGAATGGCCATCAGAGCTGTCGTCATATTACTGTTGATGTCCTGAATGTCATCAAAATGTCTCCTTTTCAATATTTCCTTTATCTTCAGGTAAAGAAAGAAGTCACTGGGGGCCAGATCAGGTGAGTAGGGAGGGTGTTCCAATACAGTTATTTGTTTACTGGCTAAAAACTCCCTCACAGACAGTGNAAAGAAAGAAAGAAAGAAAGAAAGAAAGAAAGAAAGAAAGAAAGAAAGAAAGAAAGAAAGAAAGAAAGAAAGAAAACCCCCTCCAATGCTTCTGCTGAGCCCCTGCTGCTCTCCAGGAGACCCCCCTGGCAAGGAAGCTCATGTCTCCACAGCTGCGGGGTGTGGGCTGCGTCTCACACATCTTGCTTCCCTCTTCTCCTGTTTCCCAGTTAGAGATTTCTGCCTCAGAGTCTGCACACCCTGGGACTCCTGTCCACTCCTGGCTCGGCCCAGAGGCTGAGCCCGCCCTGATGTTGCAAACCACTCCGCCCTGTATCCTGGATTCCCACTGCTCCACAGCTGGGGGCACAGATGGACTGTGCCTCTGCTCAGGCACTCCTCTCTCCGTTCCCCTACTCTCCCGGTCTGAGGATTCTGTCTTAACACGTGCGGGCCAGAGGTGCAGGGAGCAAGCTGCGGGAGCTCTCTCTGATCTGCTCTCTCAGACCCTGAGTCTCAACAGCCTCGGATGCAGGCTGTGCCTCCATGGGTCTCACCTCCCTCTTCCCCCACTCGCCCAGTCTGCCCACCTTTAAGTACTGACATGGGAGTACCTTTGCTGCTCAGCATGCTCGGTAGATGTTTGTTTGCTGCACTCCAGCTGTTCAAATTGCTGTGCTTTCCAGGGGAGAACTCAGGGAGCCTGCCTCACCGCCGCCATTTTGTCCAGCAACCTCCTGCCATTGAATCTTAACCCTGTGAAATATCAGCATATTTCCATATACGTTTCAGCTGCCATATGAGGCTATAACATGATATTTTTTAGAAAGCATCTACGTTTCTGCATAATAAGGTGTCTGTTTTTCACATTAGACTCCAACGAGGAAGTGACTGTTCCTTGTCAAAGAGGGTTTAAAGGTTTCTCCATCCCCAACTGTTTCTGCAAAACAAAGGACTTGATCTGCAGACCGGAAGGCAGGCAGCTAGCTGGAAGAATGCAAGTTAGCTCAGGATAAAGACAGAGAGAATGTATCCTGTGGTCACTGTGTATGATGAAGTGATGCTAGCAAGTTGCCTAGCATATTAGAATGAAGTAAATCCTTCAGTAGAAATGAAGGCACTGTAATGAAAACCACTCAGGGTGAGGAGATTGTCTTTAAAAGCTGGCCACCAACAATTTCTCCCGTCCCAGTATACACAAGCTTCTCCTACATCAAGAGGTGCATCTTGTCTCCCCTCCCCTTGGTTTTGGGCTTTGGCCATGAGAACACAGCAGAAGTGATGTGGTGCCAGTTTTTGGCATAGGCAAACTTCCGCTCTCTTGGAACCCAGCTGCCATACTGTGAGGAAGCTCAACTGGACTGTGGAGGAAGAAGGACCAGGTGGGGATGAACTCAGAGGACCCAGCCCATGGCCAGTACCTCTTGCCTGTTACCTGAGTGATCTTCTTGGCTGATCTGCCCCAGCTGAGCTCCCAAATGAATGCAACTGCATAAGTGACCACAACCTACAACCTATGTAGCAGAGGAGTTGTTGATGTAAGTTCAACCAATCCACTGAATAATGAGAAATAATAAGTTATGTTGTTAGGCATTGAGTTTTGGGGTGGTTTATCATGTGGCAATGGATAACCGAAGCACAAGATAAGTGATAAATGCTCGTTAGCAAGAGGTGGATGGCAGGGGATAAAACACTGTGGGGCGTAGAAGACAATCATTCAGCAATAAATGCTGAAGCCCCCTAAGACTGTGTTAGGTCAGGGGACCCAAAGAACACTGAGATGCCATTCCTGCCCTCACAGAGCTCATAGCAAAGCATGCGAAGACAGAAATACAAACAGGTAGTTACTGGAATTGTATTGCATGGGGGAACAAAAAAAAAAAAAGCAATGCACTCTTAAACACTTAAGCTGATAAGTACAGCATAGAAAATATAGTCAGTTATGTTGCAACAACTATGGGTAGTGCCAGGTAGGTACTAGACTAATCAGGGTATCCCTACATAAATTATGTAAATATCTAACCACTG
>NW_017732933.1:122469-139349 GCF_001890085.2 Hipposideros armiger | reverse complement strand
AAGAAGTCACTGGGGGCCAGATCAGGTGAGTAGGGAGGGTGTTCCAATACAGTTATTTGTTTACTGGCTAAAAACTCCCTCACAGACAGTGCCATGTGATCTAGTGCATTGTTGTGATGCAAGAGCCATGAGTTGTTGGCGAAAAGTTCAGGTTGTCTAACTTTTTCACACAACCTTTTCAGTACTTCCAAAAAGTAAACTTGGTAACTGTTGGTCCAGTTGGTACAAATTCATCATGAATAATACCTCTGATATCAGAAAAGGTTAGCAGCATCATTGCAACAAGTTCACAAACTTAATTGTCAGACCTTGTATTAGTTTCAGGTATACAATATAGTGATTCAACATTTTTATACCTTACAACGTGATCACCCCATTAATTCTAGTAACCATCTGTCACCATGCAAACTTATCACAGTATTATTGACTACTATATTCCACTTCACTTTTTTCACCCATCCTCCCATGCCTCTCCCCTCTGGCAACCATCCCTTTGTTTTCTGTTTCTATGGGTCTGTTTTTGTTTTATTTGCTTGTTTGTGGTTTTTTTTTAGATTCTACACATAAGGGAAACCTTGAAAAATTTGTCTTTCTCTGTCTGACTTACTTCACTTAGCATCACACCTTCTAGGTCCATCCATGTTGTCTCAAACTGCAAGATTTCATTCTTTTTTTATTGTCATGTAATGTTCCATTGTATATACATATACCACATCTTTATCCATTCATCTATGGATGGAAACCTAAGTTGCTTTTTTATCTTGGGTATTGTAAATAATGCTGCAATGAACATCGGAGTACATATGTCTTCTCAAATTAGTGTTTTCACTTCCTTCAGATAAATACCCAGAAATTGAATTGCTGGGTCATATGGTAGATCCATTTTTAGTTTTTTGAGGAGTCTTGATACTGTTTTCCATAGTAGACATACAGATGGCCGACAGACACATGAAAAGATATTCAACATCACCAATCACCAGGGAAATGCAAATCAAAACCACAATAAGATATCACCCCACACCATTCAGAATGGCTATTATCAAAAAGCCAACAAATAACATGTGTTGGCAAGGATATGGAGAAAAGGGAATGCTTATGCACTGTTAGTGGGCCATCTGGAGTATTTTAGAGAGGTCCATAGTTGTCATGAATAGGTCAACCTGCACAGGCAAGACAGGTCAGCTTGGAGCTCTCAGGAACAGAGCACATTACTAGTGTCTTCTTATATAGAACTATGTATTTTGGGGGATAAAAGTAGGGGGAAAAGCGAATCTAATTAGTTTGGGGAATTCTCCATTAAAAAAGTTAAACAGATTGCTTTAGCTTTTAATATTCACATTGTGTTGTGAATCTCTAAGAGGTGGAAACAATAGATTTTCCCAGACTTTTTTGACCTGGGATCTTTCTTCACTGGGAATCTTTCTTCACTGGAAATCTCTAACATGTCAAAGAGTACAAAATGTCCCACAAAATCCAGTTTGGAGAATGCCATTTGGAGATGTCAGTGAAACCCCAGCTGTCCAGGGTCATCAGTTCCATTGAGATTCAGCTCCCAGCCAGTCAGGATTTTCCAAGGCAGTGGTTTTACATTTCGGGCATCCACATCCTTGCATGAAGGCTCATAAAGGTACATAAGTACATAGATTGTTTGTTTGTTTAATTCAAGGCCTACCACTTCCATTGCTCTGCCAAGAATTGAATGGCAGTGAGCCATGGCAGTGAAACTGTGGGACTTGGTAATAAGTCTTTTTGCTCGTCAAATAATTTCTAATTATTTGCTTTCATGAAAACTGAGGGAAGACTTAATTGAGTTGTCAGAGAATTAGATCATTAAAAATAATTTTGATGATAGGTCATTATATCAGAAGAATTTTATCATGGCTATGATAAAACTCCTTTCATTCTATCCACTTATTTTTATGGAAAAGGTTTCATAGTGCTTACAATAACTGTAACAACAATAATTGTAAAGTGGGAATAATATTAATGAGGGGCTCCATCTGTTTTAGAAGGCAGTCTGATGAAGTGTAGTTTTTCCAATAAAATTTTACTTTTTATGTTTAATAATCACTTATAAAAATTATAATATATTTTTGTTTTGGTAAATTACAAATGAATAGGGCCTACAATGATAATTCAGTTCAGAAATATTTGTTTGATACCTAGAGCTGTATGATCACAGGAAATATTTTAAATTAATTTTAAATCAATTAAAATGTGCAGGATTAATTTCATATTATATAGATATTCTTGCTGTGGTTATTATGGGTGATCAATAAAAGGATTTAAGGCATAAAATATATCACATTAACATAAAATTATTTGGGGAAAGTGGAATGGAAATATAACTTTAAGGAGCAATTGAAATAATTTTTAGCCAATTAAAGACAAACTTCTTGCTGTATATTTAGAATGAATTACAATGAATACCAAATTGCTATGGTATTAGATTCATTGGAAACATTTTTAAAAGTCATATGAGTTTCATTTTTAAATGTTCAATATTTCCAGTGCTCCAGAAGTTATATCTTTTGCAACTATTTAAACTTTTGAATGAATGTTTTAGATGTTAGCTTAAAAGGGTATAAGAAGACATATAGTTTTTAAAAATTATTTTAAGATGTAATTGAGCAAGGAGTTGAAGTTCTCACATCCAATAGCACATAAGGAGAACAAAAACATTTGGTCTAAATCAGGCTTTGGGCTGTTTTGCCCCCCCCCCCCCCGCTCACTTCACACTTCCTCCCTCTGTAGTCCCTCTAGTCTGGCATCCATGTCTATTCAGGTCTAGGTCCCCTCAACTTTCAACTTAATGTCCCATACCACTGCTAATCTCCTCCTCCCAGACACAACACTAATTTCTTTCATACGTGATAACCAACCATAGGCGTGGCCTCTGTCCCATACTCTCCACCTCATTTTTGGCCCAAATCCCACAAACCCTCAGATAGTAGGAAGACAAAGTTAGTCCTGTTCCCTGAAGCCTCGTCCATCCATCACCATCTCAACAATTAGCCTTAGTTTGTACATTTGAAGCTTCCAAAGTGCTCCCCTCTCTATATTATTTCCTTTATGTCTTAACACAACCTGCTGTGATAGATGAAGGAAGTGGGATTGAGAGAATTTAAATGATTTGTCTGTGATTATATAGCAAGAAATGGCAGAGTTAATGTTTGATCTAGATCATCTGTCTTCAAGCTCTAGGCTTTATCCAAGACATCTCACTGTCCCAGTCAGGGAGTCAGTTTTAGTCAAAGGCCAAAGCAAACCAATTGGGATCTCCCCAGTCTGCGGTGGTCCACTTCTCAGTTCCCCTAGTAAGCCCACTCCTGGGAGATGGTGGTGGGTGTTAGCACAGCCTCTTTGTCTGATGACCAACTCTCTGGGGTCTCCTGGAAGATTCTCCACCAGACACTCGACTGAATTAACAGACAGCAAGAGGGAAATCAACACATTCGCATTCTTACCTCAGAACAAGGTATTATGGCGTGGAGCCAAGATGAGAGGAGTATAAACAAACATTCACATAAAAATGTGTGAGATTTGCCGTGACTGGTGTTTTAGTCTGTATAGTAGTTGTACCTGGAATAAGACTTGGTCAGATGTCAAAATACCAGTCATCTCGCTTTAGTTTTGATTTTTAATTGAAGACAAAGATTTTTGGAAACCAGGAGAAGAAGTAATACTGAATCTGTTTCAACTTACCTCAAAGGGCCCAAATTAATAGGTATTTCTGGCTGAATAAGTCAACTTTAACTATGCTTCGTGTGTTATTTTTGAAAACTTTTAAGGTTTTTTTTTTTTTTCTAACTGCATTCAGGATGCTAGGCATGCATATTGGAAAAATCATTACTCCATTTTGGGGGCTTGATATTTTTTATTCCTCAGTGTGAGGTATTTTATTGAGGCTGAGCCCTCAAGAACATTATAAACGGTGATTTCTGAAAGTGACTGATTCTCTAGATCTTAAAGGAATAAACCTGTAGGTAAGATACACAGTAAATAACTTTAGGCCACTTAGTGCACACAGGAAATAATTTATTTTAAAAAGGAGGGCAACACTATAAACAGCCCAAAACGACCCTCAAAGACCATCTAGAAGGTCAAGTGTGCAGGTGGCCAGGAGTTTAGCAACCTGGAACTTATTAAACCTGTCCTCATTAGTTTGTTACAGCTTTTTACTTTTGAACACAACTCAAATTTGCCGGTTAGTCTGACTCCACTGATAGCTGTTTGCTATTCTCAGGGTCAAGCTTGGGCTGGTGAACATGTTAACACAGCGTTACAGATATTAAAGTTGACAGCATTACAGATTTTAAATTCTGGCATGGACTTCAAGGCAAATCTCAATGAAACAGTGGGGGCCTTTGCCAAGCAAATTCTGGGTATCCTGAAAAAGGTGCAAACGACAGCCTCAATGACAGTTCTCTGTCAGCTCCTAGTTCTAAAATGTTTTCATCGAGCTCACTGAGCAGGGTGCAGACCACCTGAACAGAGAACCGCATCTCTTTGTGACTGAACTTTCAGAGGCTGATATGTCTAGACTGTCACACTGGAAAGGAAGTTAGAGATCATTTACCAGTG
Organism: Hipposideros armiger; assembly: GCF_001890085.2. Lineage (NCBI taxonomy): Eukaryota > Metazoa > Chordata > Mammalia > Chiroptera > Hipposideridae > Hipposideros > Hipposideros armiger. Next base: position 134,765 of record NW_017732933.1, on the reverse strand, counting down.
CAAATGACCACCCAGGGTGCTATTGGCATTTGGGGCAGGAAAGCCTTTTTCTGGGAAACTTTCTTGAGCAGGAAAAACAGCATCCTGGCCCCCTACATATAATTAACACATCTGCCACAGTTCGTGTGACAAATGACAATCACCTCTCCCACATTTCCAAATATTGGGGGAGAGAAAGGGACAGTCATACACATTCAGTTGACAATGCTGTTTATAGGGAGGACAACTGTGTACTGGGAGGCAACTGGCTTGCCTGAAGTCATAGCATGAATTATACCTAGTAGTGAAGTCAGAATTTTACTCTGGAGCCTCTTGACCTTAAGCACCCCCCTGCTACTACCTGTCAAGTAGAAATTAATATAACTAATTAATTTACTATTCATGGCTAGTATTTATGAAATACTTTAAAGTCCTAGGCAAAAGACACTGAATAGCTACCCCAAATTGTTTATTATCTATTTATACTTCAAGGCACTATCAGGAGTATAAATTACTGAAAAATAAATTACCATCCATTCTGGAAGTATTTTCAAAAGAAACGATCAGTGGTAGATAAGAAGAACAGAAGTGTGCCCAGAATGATAGTTCCGGGAGGGCAGGTCTGGAATATTCTCTTTACACGCCCATGCTGAGCACAAAGCCTGGCACGAAGCTGACAGTGGCAGTTGTTTTTCATCCCAACTGAAGGAAGCACAGGAGCTTGCATTGGAGCTGCTCTCCCAGATAGGCTGTCAAAAGGAGTTTCATTTCTAATTACTGCAGAGGCTCCTATTCAGATTGATTGTAGTGAGGAAACTGGACCCTCCAAAGCAGCCCTGATTGAATGGGAACATGTGCGGGCTGTGGCCCAAACATGCCATCGGTACATCCCTGCCCCCACAAGCTCTAGCAGCTTCAGCGAGATGCTGCCTGCCAAGGACTCCCAGCTGCCTGGAACAAGGTGCCCAACAAACATTAGCCTTATTACCGTTTCTAAGCTGCAGATCCCGGGCTCTGTGTCTGAAAACACAAAGAAAGGAATGGGGCTAGGTAGACAGAAGCTAATGTATCTAAGCACCCTAGGCTGCTTCTTGCGGCATGCTTTTCCAACAAGGGACAGTAAGCCTCTGCTTCTAAGCTGCAGCAAGTCCTATGTATTTGTCTGTGAAAGGAGCTTCCTCTCCTGGAACATAAATGCTGTTTTTGGTTTTTCTTTTTTTTTAAACAGTCAGCTTTTGTCCGTTCCCAGCAGAGCCCTTGCACAGCCCCAAGCTGCTTCTAGTCTCTGAATTGTGGGAACATTACTCAGACCCTCCAGCTCTCCTTCGAAACCTATTAAAGACCTGCCCTGGAGAAAGCTATGTCTTAGGGTTCTGCGTTTTTAGTTTCATTCCTCTGCCTGGGTCCAGGGGAAGGAAGAACAGGGTAGCGTGGACACTCAGGTTATAACATGTTTCATAACATGAGGCAATGCAGAGTTCCCCTGAGATCCAAGGATGCTCCTTTGGAAGTCTAGGGTGTCCAAAGCTTAAGAAATGGCTTTGAAGCCTTCTCATAAGTAATAATGGCCCCTACCTTCCAGCTTGCTGATAAACCAGCTGTTGGGAAAGGGCCAGGAGAGCAGTTTCCAGGATCTCGGCCTCGGGTGGAAAGGTCCTGGCTTGGTTATTAGATGGCCATCAGCTGTAACCAGTTGGCCATTAGCTACTATTGTTTTGCATATAACTGCTGTGGCTGGTTTGCAAGCACAGGTGTCGCAGATGGTGCAGATCTTGCCAGTCCTACTTCCTGTGTCTCACCAGGCTGCCAGTTACTGTGGTGCAGGAAGACCCCTTGATGTTGTATTGATAGTTGTTTGCTTCTTGTGTCTCGACCAGCCGTCATCAAGAATATAATATAGTGGTATGAACCCCCTACCTGTGACTCTGTTGTTGTTCCTTTTCGGCCTCACCAAATCCTGCGTTCATCTGCCGGGAGCTTCGGCAGTTTTGTTTTCAAGTTTGACAGAAGCAGAACTAAAATTGAAGCTGTGTTTACAGGTCTTTAAAAAATGACCAAGATTGCCACGGAAACTAAAGGCAAAATTACCAAACTCCAAGGGGGTGCATCCTTTGCTTAATTGCTTATGAAGATATGTGAAAGGGAGGGAAAATTCAGGCCTGGTAAATTGATAGATCTGTTCAAGAGGAGGAAATGAAAGAATAGGTAACAACACCCTCGGGGAGGCCCAAACCTGCACTGTTGAAATCATTGGTTCTGTGGAAGTGTTTTGATGAGAGCGTTTTAGTTACACTATCTCTCAGATTCATGCTGGGATTAAGAAAAAGAAAAAAAAAAGCTTAAGTTACATTGACTATTATGTGATTAAACTTAGAATCTCTGGGGAGAAAAAAACAATGATTAGCATATATGCTTCTTGCTTGGATTTTAAATCTCTTTTAAAAAAATTTACCCGTCATTTCATCAAGGATTAATAAGAATTTAGAGTGTTTTCTAAGTTTCAGTTAATTCAGTCACTTCAGATTTTTTCTATCACTATGTAGAGAAGACAGATCCCAGGAATTCAATGCCAAGAGCCTAACTACACAGCATTATAAAACATGAAGTACTCTTATTCTTTAAAGTTTCATTTAAAAACTTTAGCATATAGCAGGGAACAAAATTAAACCTCTATTTAAAAAGTGCACCTTCGTTCCAGAATGTTCTTTGTAAAGACTACTGGGCTTTCAGAACTACCTTCTATAGAACCCACATACAAAAGTGATTTGTAAAAGCTGTAGGTTATTACAGCTTGATGAGGAACGTACTGCTGCATATAATTTCAAGCCATACTGAGTTATCAGTCTGTGGTTAGAAAACTGGTGGGAGAAAGACCATTTAATTCTTTATGAGTAAAGTAAAACAGTATATATCAGGATGAGGAATGATGTTTTGGAGCTATTATGATGGTGGTTTTTCCAGGGCTTAGCAAGGCCCAAATTCTGTTTTGTGACTCATCCCTACTCTGCAAAGAGTTCTCGATCTGAGAGTGACATTCCAGGTGCAAAAGCTGGGAAACACAAAACATGGCCTCTTTATATTTGAGGATAATTGACACTAGAAAAAGGCCACTCAAATGGAGCCCCCTTAAAGCAGGGAACAAAATGTCATAGTAGACAATGTAAAACAGATTTGATAGGTATGATTTTTTTAAATAAAATGAAATTTATAAAAGTGAGTTTGTGTTGTCTTATAATTAACAAAGTGATTTTTATAATGACAACGGTACACTAAATGATTTGCTCCACCAAAAAGTAATGTTGAAGGATGTGATAGACTATTACTTTGGTGGGCCTCAATGAACTCTGTTTCTTTCTATTTGTACCCTTATGAGTCTCCTTGCTCACTGATTCTGGCCTTGGCCATGTGACTAGCTTTGGCCAATGGAACACAGCAAGAGTGATGCCAGTAAAGGCGCTATAAGTCCTGGCACATCAGGCCTTGTCTTCCTCAAAGGTGTCTTTTTGGAGCCCATCTGCCATGCTATGAGAAAACATAAGCAGTGCTGTGAAGGAGCCCACATGGAGAAGAACTGAGGCCCCCTAGCTAACTCTAGTTGAGCTCCCAGCCAGTAGCCAGCACCAACTTCCAGCCATGTATGTGAGTCTATTTTATACCTTTTACACATCCCACCTCCAAGCCAACAACATGTGAGGCATAATAACCTCCTGTTCAACCCACAGAGTTGTAAGAATTAATTGTTATAAGCCATTACATTTTGGGATGATTTGTTATTTAGCAATAGATAACTAAAACAGAAACTGTTTCCTGAAAGTAGAGTGCTGCCATAACATGTGGCATTGGTTTTGAGTCTGGTAGATGGAATGGAGAAATTGGAGGAATGACAAAGAGATTGTTAGTGGAGGCTGGGAGGGCAATGAGGAAATTCTTATTGGAAGCTAAAGAAAAGAGAACTTGAGTTATGTATTGGCAGAACAATTAGCAAAGTTGTTGGTTTGCCTGTGGAAATACAGGAAACAGAAGTAGTACCTAATGAGCTTGTGGATCTGGCTAAGGAGATTTCCAGGCAGAATGTTGAAAATGCCATCTGGCTTCTTTTCACCACCAATGGTAAAGTATGGGAGGAGCAAGTTGAACTAAAGAAGGAAATACTCAGATTTAGAGCGGAATTTAGAAGGACTAAAAGTGAACTAGAACTTGTGGGTTTAATAATAAAATTGTTTTTTATCCCCAGTCTCTCCAAGAAATAATTTCTGAAAGTAAGAAATGGCTTTGGTTTGAAGATGAAAGCCAGAGTTCTTGTAGTAAAACATGGCCTCGGCGTCCAGGTCTCTGTTAAGGCATCAGAAAGATTTAAGGGGCATCTCAAAGATCCTCTCAGCTAGACAAGAAGACTTCTAAGAATCTTAAGGGTATTTTCTCATAGCACTCTGATTTGCAGCCCCAAACAGAGAGAGGACTGTCTTGAAGAGATTTGTGAGTGTGGTTTTGACTAATAGAGCAGATAATAATTTGATACATAGAAAATTACAAAATTTTCAATGAAGTTATACTAGTCTAGATTAAAAAGACAGACATCTAAAAATGAAAAGATGCCTCAAAACCCCCAAACTTCTATGGGAAGGAAGCAAACTGAGAAAGAAACTCAGCTGCAAACCTGGCTATTTCTCTTGGAAAAAGATTGATATCTCAGAGAACAGAGCCTCAAGTACAGAAGGTAGAGATCAAAGCCATGGAGAATCACTCCAGGAATAGAACTGAGTCATAGTCAAGAAACTGGCTCCACATGCCTGGCTATATTTCAAAATTGCTATAGATCAGGAACTGCTGTGTGCCTTTCATTTTCAACCATTCTAAGTGAGAGTTTGTTTTGCAGTTTTCCTGTTCCAGCATTTTCGTTGCATGCTGGTTGTGTAAGGGCTAGAAAACGTGTCCCTTTTGTTCACACTTCTTCAGATCAAGAGCAGGGGCACCAGAGACCTTGGCTGCATCAGCACCTGATTTGGATGATGAGATTCTATTCCTGATGCCATAATGGGATTAGACCTTGCAAGCTTTGGAGAGGGTAATTATATTTTGCATGTGGGAAGGACATGATCCATTTGCGGCCAGAGGGTGCTGTGGTACACTGTACTTTGGTGGCTTTCAGTGAACCTTATCTCCTGATATTCAGACGTTTGTGTCATCCCCTCTTTCACTGACTCTGGGCTTTGGACAATGGAACTTCAAGTGTGATGCAACTGGAGACTTGCTAAACACATACACATTGGGGTTTGTTCTCTTAGAGCAGCTCTCCTTGAAACCTGGACACTAAGCTTTATGAAAGGCCAGGCAACCATATGGAGGAAAACTGAAGTCCCAGCAAACACTTAAGCTAAGCTTGCAGTCAGTGGCTAGCACCAACTTCTAGTCACGTGAATGAAGCCAGGTTGGACTTTCTTATCATTCCAGCATCCCAGCTAATAACACGTGAAGCAGAACTCCCAGATCAGTCAATAGAATTGTGCAAAATCATTAAATGTATCTGTAATTTGTTATGCCACAATACATAAGCCAGACAGGGTAATTTTTAGATAAAATTTTATAATAACAGGATAAAATATCTTTTACTTCGCATTTGACTTTTGCCATACAGTCACAAAAAGGGCTGTTATTGCAAAAATATTCAAGGATTTTATTTTGTTTTCCCCAAGTGCTTTGATAATACTTTGATATTTGAAGTTTTTTATTTTTAAGTATCTTTTATGTCATCCTTGTTTATTTTTTCTTCTTCAATTGTTAACTGGTCAAATTGTGCTGTATCCACATTTATTATTGGCTTGGCAGATCAAGCAATGCTGCAATATTTCTTTCATCAGCTCCATGAAATCCTGCATCTTTCACAGTAGTTATAATTTCTTTTCACAGTAGACTTCTGTATTTTAATTTATTAATATTATCTGCTATAATATTGGTGGGATAGATACCAATGTCTTGAAAGGAAGGATGTTTGGTTTTGGATTAATTTTATAGGTGGTCAGCTTATTAATAAATAGTTTTGCTTTGTGATGACTTTACTTCTCTTAAACAACTCAGATAATGGATGCTCAGATAATAAGGGCTCCCTGTAGTACTCTACTTGGAGCTAAACAGCCCCTGGTACCAGACAATGCTGAACTTTCTGGCAAAAGCTGAGTTCAAACATGTAATTTAGGCTCATGGTCTAAGAACAGCTTCCTAATTTTCACCCTGGATATAAATCTTGGTACAACCCACTCAGGTATATATCTTGGGGGAGGGCGAGAACTAGAGAAAAGTCTGGACCTCAGGCCTGTTCTAGCATGTCATATGTGGAAGAGGCGGAGAACAGAGTGATGAACATCCTAAGAATTCAGTTGCTGCATAGCCTGCAAGAAGAGGCTGAAGAGTGAGGTCTGCCCACCTGTGTTGCCCTTAAAGGCACCATGAGTCCACTCAGTGGTATATATGACCTAGTGAATGCCTCAGGCTCTCATCAATAAAATTAGTATCGTATTTCCCCATGTATAAGATGCACCCTTTTTCGAAAAATTTGAGGTCTAAAAACTGGGTGCGTCTTATACAGTAGTTGTAGGGTTTTTTACTTGCATTTCCTACTTTTTCACGCTTGTTGTCTTTGCGCTCATTGTTTCGCACTTGTTACCAGTATATTACGGTTGGTTACGTTTTGCCACATTCTGCCCAGAAATGGCTCAGAAAAGATTTTCATACAGTGCTGAATTCAAGTTAAAAGTGATCCAATTTGCAAAAGTGATTGGAAATCGTGCTGCTGAACGTAAGTTTGGTCCTCCTCCAACTGAGAAAACAATCCGAGACTGGTTATGGTTGGGAGTTTTGACAGTGATGAGTTATATGAATTTTATGATGAATAAAACTTGAGTTCAATAACTTTATGTAATACATTTTTTTTTCAAATTTCAGGCTGCAAAATTAGGGTGCATCTTGTACATGGGAGCATCTTATACATGGGGAAATACGGTAAACCTTTATCTCTGGTGGGAGGATGAGGAAAGAAGTAGAGAAATCAAGGAGTAGGAAGAGAGGACTGAGGAATCCCTTCAGTCTACAATATCTGTCTTATTGGAGGATCTGCCCAAAGGGTGATGAAGGGAAGTTAGGAAGTCACAAAGTAAAGAAAGGAGGTAGGTGCTGTACTCTGAGGGGTGTCACTCTGTATTTCTCTCTTCAGTCTACCCAGTGGAAAGGATTAAGGAGAACTGAGCAAAGGAAACCACATCCCTGAGAATTGTTTTAGCAACAGGCTAAGGGAAGCTGGTCACAGGAATGTGCTTTTATCTGAATTGAAGTTCTCAGAACTTATTGCTAAAAAGAGCTGTAAGATTTTTTTTCCAGATTTTATTGGGGATTTGGGGGAGGGGAACAGCATTGGGGAATCGGGGAAGGGGAGCAGACACGTTGCTGTCCTTTTGTTCCTCAGTCTAGTTGTGGAGGACATTGCTTCACTAGTCCATGTTGGTATGATCATTGCGCCCTTTCCCGGTGATGCAAATCAGTCGCCGGCCTCTGGACGGCTGCTCACAGCAGCTCTTGGCAGCTCACACCAGCTGCCGTCCGCTCATCCTGGCTGCCAGCCAGCCCCACTGCAGACTATGCTGTCGCCGGCAACTCATGGCAGCCCAGCTCCAGGTTGAGCTGTTGTTCACCATCTTAGCTGTAGAGGGCGCAGCGTCACTGGCCCTCATGTGGGATCTGAACCGGGGCCTTGCTGCTCAGACCTGGTGTCCCAAGCCAGCTCTTAACCAACGCACCACTCCGCCGGCCCAAGAGCTGTAAGATTTCTTTAAAACCAAGTATTCCCAAAGCCTGTAGAACTAGGAGGGAGCTGACTCCAAGGGAAATTGAAGTGGAGTAAGAAGCTCTTGAGTGACAATCTGGAGATCAGTGCAAGATGAAGCAATTGATAAGAGAAGAAAGATGGAAAGGAACCAGTTGTATCTTGAATTGGTTTATTTTAAAAAGTTATTCCAGAAGAGTTATCTACTTTTATTGGTAAATGTTATTCTTAGTTATTCCCACAAAGAACTACTTTTTTGTAAATAAAGAATAGAACACTTATAGTTGGATAATATTAAAGCTATAATCTACCCCTCAAAGCCCACACTTTTGAGTTTAAACACATGAATTAAAGACATAATAAGAGAACATTTAAGTTGAATGAACAGTTTTAATGTTGACTAAACTTCCAGAAAGCTGAAGAAGTTTACACTTTTAGGTATGGGATATTTTCATTCATTCATTCATTCAAAAAATATTGAGTGCCTGCTCAGTGCCAGTCATTATATCTAGCTTTCATATTATTAATTCCGTTTGGGAAAACATGTTTTAAAGATATAATGTGTAAAGTGGGGTCACTAGCACCAAGTCATAATATTTTTAAACAGAACGAAGTCAGTAATGGAAAATTTGGAAAAAGCAGATATATTCTTTTACAAAGTACTTTACCTTAGGGGAAGAAATTGCTGAAATACTGACCACATTAGGCATTTGAAATAAGATAGAAAGGTTAATAAATGCAGAGAGTAAGTGAAAAACATAGTCTAATTGTGATATCTTTGGGGTTTCATTATTAAAACAAATAGTCTAAGTGTGACCTTTTCCTAGCAATATCTAGTTTTATTTACATTGTAGAACAATCTGTATTAACCCTTTTAATGCAGTGCTTTCATCATAAATGTAAGAATACCCAAACTTGTTCCATACTTTCCATTTATTTTTCAACACTAACCGCCATATCCTACCAAGCTGAGAATTCTGTGAGACCCTTCCTCCGGAAAAAGAGGCCATTTCTCCAGCACACTTTTCAACAGGATTTTAACTCTTCTTTGCAGCTGGCAAGAACACTGAACCAGCAAATTGAAAACACACAGTGATATGTATGTTTGGAGTCTTTATAAACTTTCTCATGCTTGTGATCCTATCGCCTTTACACATCCCCTGAGCAGATACTGGGGAGCTGAGCTATCAGGGAAGTGCTCAGAGGTGATAATTGGTCTGGTGTGCAGAGCTTGTAAATTTCGTCTATTGAGTGAGCCCAGCCATGGGTCTCCCCTTTAGCAAGAGGGGTCTTGCCTTTTAAGAACTTTGTTCCACTTGCCCCGCCATAGCTTCTGTCACCTCCCCAGGAGAAATCACTTCCTGTGGGAAAGAGCTATGTACTGACAACACGTCAGGAACACTTGGAGCAACTTTATGATATTCAGACAGATTCCCTCTCTCTATTCCTCCCAAACTGTGCCTTACTTTTTTGGGTGTTTTTTCAGCCCAAGGACGTTGATGTTAAAACAAGGTCAATGAAACCCACCTTGCTCTCAGTCTGAGGGCTGGTTATGCTCTAACATGTAAAGGGAAGCTTGGCTTCTTAGAGACCTGAGACCCGTGTGCTTAATCTTCTTGTCAGTTACACAGACATTCAAATACAAGTATTCAGAGGATGTTGAACGAGAAGATTGTCAAGCCATTCTTTCCCAGGCGAAGGTTATATCCTCAAAGGCAAGTTTTTCTTTCCCCAACTAATCCAATTGTACCAAGTTGAGCGTTGATAGATGTGTGCTCCAGGAAGGCAGGGTCTCTGTTTTATTCGCTGCTCTCTACCCAGTGCCTAGAATAGTGGCTGGCACTTAGTAGTTAAACGGTAAATGTTGAAAGTTGTTTGTTGAAACGTAAATGTTGAATGATGACTATAAAAGGTCAAAATGCTCAAGCCATGCCTAGTATTTCCATTTAGTATCTAACAATTTGCTCAAGAGGAGGTTGGGAATTTGATGTGATGGCCTTAAAATTACAACAGGAATTCTTAGAGCTTCAACTTGATTACTTGAAAAATCAATTAATCTCCTTGTTTCTATTTTTGCCAGCTGTGCAAGGGGCTATTGGCAGTGTCTTCATAATGACAGTAGAGTGAGGGAGCAAGCAGACAGCTTAGCCAAAGTGCTCATAACACCTAACAAAGAGCGATACATTTCTGTGGGGTACTGGTCAACCCCAAACCTGGTTCATTCTTTTTCTGAAATGCAAATGTTTAAAATGGCATAGATTAAGATGTCTATCAACAGTTCAGGGCACTGGTTTCTGTTCTCCTTTGACAAAACCAAATTGTCATGAACTCATGATCACTGGAAGGGTCATTTAGGCTAAATATTAGTCCCCAAATGGGGTGAATTTGAAACTATTATAGACAATGGCTACATGTCCTAAACCTGACTTCTGAAAATGTAGCATGTGTGAATGTTCAGGGGAAGAAAAAAAATGCAGTTGTCTCTCAGCAGTCCCAGAACATTCCTTTCGTAGAACAAGACTTCAACAGAGTTTTAACATACAAAGTTATCTCATAAGAAGGAGGTCCCATTTGGGAGCCAGGGAACCATAGGCAGGGATTCCTAACCCCAAGCCCCATTCCCAGCATCCCCAACTGCTTGTAGTTATGTGACTGTGGACAAGGCATTTAACCTCCTGGGACTGAGTTACTTTATCTATGAAATAGCATTGGCTTCCTGCCTCCCAAGGATACCAGAAGGAAGAACGAGTTAACATTTACATAGCACATTGGGAAGCTCCAAGAAATGTACCACATGAGTAGGAAATATGATATAATAGGAAAAATATCTTTTGTTTTTAATTTGTTGGTCTCTGGCCAGCCTTCCTGGGCCTATTCCTTATATCCAGTATTAAAATAACAGGCAAATGTCAGCAAGTTCTGAACCGAATTCAGGTAGGATAACTGAATCATAGCTGCTGGGTTTTACTTTGTTTGTTTGTTCATTATTAACTGTGGGAAGGAGCTATGTGGGGGAGGTGACTTGGTTGCTACTGGAGAAGTATAGGACTTTGGACTGTATTTAGCTCTTTCATTGTGTTAATTGATTTCAAAGATTTTTTTCCAAAATGTGTCAGAAGTCCACAAAAAACAAAAGTTGATATTTTGACTATTTTATGCATTTAATAATAACAATTATTACTGTTATTACTGTGTTGTATATAAGTGACATTATTTTTTATGTATAAAAATGTCCTATTGTTATTCATTATAGAAAAACACAAAAATATAGAAAAATGTACATCTTCTTTCCTAAACTTCATGTCTTTTTTAAAGATTTTATTGGGGAATTGGGGGAGGGGAACAGCATTGGGGAATCAGGGAAAGGGAACAGACAAGTTGCTGTCCTTTTGTTCTTCAGCCTAGTTGGGAGGACGTCGCTTCACTGGCCCATGTTGGTATTATCATCGCGCTCTTCCCGGGTGAGGCAGATCGGTCACCGGTCACTGAATGGCTGCTCACAGCAGCTTCTGGCAGCTCATGCCGGCTGCCGGCCTCTCACGGTAGCTTATGGGAACCCACTGCAGCTCCACTGCAGCCTACACCGTCTCCAGAGACTCATGGCAGCCCAGCTCCAGGACAAGCTGTTGTTCACCATCTTAGCTGTAGAGGGCGCAACATAACTGGCCCTAATGTGGGATCCGAACCGAGGCCCTGATGCTCAGAGCTGGTGTCCCAAGCCAACTCTTAACCAATGCACCACTCAGCCAGCCCCGGACAGGATTCTTTATATTTGATTTTTGAGTGATCCTTCTCAAGACAAGGAACAACACACATTGCTGGATTTCCAGGACACATAACACAATAATACATGGTTTGTTTTCATTTGCATACAACTTTCCACTTTTTTGCACATTGTGAGGGCATAACGGTGCACATGCAGCAGTTAGTCTGCTTTTTCTTATCCTCAAATTGCCTAGGAAAATGGAGCTCTGTCAGCCTAATTTCTTTTGGGGTAGACATCCTGCAACCCCTCTTATTTCCATCTTTCCTTGAAAACCCATCTAATAAGCCCTCTATAACTTTTCCCTGAATTTTTCCCAGGGAATTTTTCTCTGGCTCAAATTCTTGTTAGGGTTTTGAATAGTGTCACATATATAGTCATTTACTAGAGCCACTTCAATGAGAAAATGCCACTTCTTACACTTCCTATCAAAAAGATAAGTGGCACAGAGTTGATTAAAACAACCCCACCAATAAATGAATTGTACAGAATTTGAATATTTGGTTTCAACACAGTTCTCATTCCCTTTTTTTATTTTACATGCACTTCATTGACACTGCCATTTCCAACCATGGAGATCATGTTAACACTCCCTGTATCCTGCCAAGTGCAACCAAGCATTGATGGATCATGATTTTCGCATATCACAGTGAGGTCACCATGCTTTAGCTTGCAAATCCTCATATCTGAAGGTAGTCCTCTTCTATTGGCACGCACTGCACCAAATGTTCCATTTTTTTT